>NW_020221993.1:0-1100 GCF_003070985.1 Temnothorax curvispinosus
GCTCAGATGGGCACTGAGCGGCGGCAGAGCCGTGTGACCGAACCGCTCCGGCACACAGGCGGACGCCTCCACGTGGCTCCCCGCGGTAACGGCAACACACTAAGCCGGCCAAGTTCCGTTTCCCCAAGTAGGGGACTCTGCTTAAATAATTTTTCCAGCCCGTACGCAGGAATCCCGCGGCAGATCAGTCAGATGGGTTTCCCTCCTGCGGGAGGACTTGCCAAGAATGCTAGATAGGCCAGTTACTATAAGATAGGTGATAGTAAAAAACAAAAGTTATGCTGGATCTCGTATCCTTGTTATTGGGTAACCCGTTGCGCAGATGAGCGATCCAATAGTCAACCTGCAGGGTCGCTCGAGCCGGGACCCGTTGTTATCAGGAACCGCACTGCCCCGAAGCGGTAAGATGCGCCAAAAGGACGTGATGCAAATAGCCAAATGCCTCGTCATCTAATTATTGACGCGCATGAATGGATTAACAAGATTCCCACTGTCCCTATCTACTGGTGAGAGTAGACATGACTTACGGGAATAGCACTTTTAGGGAACAGTGCTCACAGTGGCAAAGCGCTTAGGCGCCCACGTGCTGAGTGAAGTAGAGAAATGCGGCGTGTTGCTGCTTTTTGTAAGTACAGGGATAACTGCTCGGGCGACGGTTTATGGTCGGAGTCATTCGCCTGTGACCCGATCATGCCGGTCAGCTCGTGATACACGGGCCGTCCTCTAGGCGCGCTCGCATATCTGTCTGGTGATCCCGAAATGGGGTAAAAGGGCTCAGTGGAGCCTCTGGGTGTCTCTCTTGAGACGTGGCGTACCCGGAGAGCTAGCTGGCCCGTCCCGACAATGTTGCGAGTGAGAGGCGGTCCAAGGGCATTCTGCTCTCCTGCTGTGTTGCGCCACGCACGGCGGGAGAGTAGGGCGTCATAACACTTAGGTGTTAATTGAACGGTGGGTGACAACCCCCGACGGATTTTTAGAAAGCAACACGCCGCGGAAAACTTAGTAGAATGAGTCGTCGTACTCAGTTTGGTTTAGTTGCTTTTGTAAAGCAACACGCCTTGAGAAACTTGTCATCGCGAGTCGTCGGACTCGGAGTGACG
>NW_020221993.1:1200-1363 GCF_003070985.1 Temnothorax curvispinosus
ACGCGGCGCCGATTTTTTGAGGTCGGCGATCTTTTTCGGGTCGTACAAAGTCATGATCTACAGGACTGTTGAAGCGCAATACATGCTGTGCCGCAGCACTTAGCCTATCACAGTCAAGCCGAACTCCACCTCCATCGTGGTTCCCACCGGTAACTATGATTTG
>NW_020221994.1:0-2473 GCF_003070985.1 Temnothorax curvispinosus
ATATAATCTTTTTTTCCCGGGTAGTTTTTGAAAAAATATACACTTAATTTATCAATGCTTTATTATCGAAGTTAAACAGTTTTTTTTATATATAATCTATCTATATATATAAAACAGAATGTCTGTACACTGAGAAAAAAATTTATTAAACACAAAAAAGATACATTTCTTTAAATGTGGTTGATTTAATTCTAAGAAATATTTATTATGATTAAAAAGATGGTTTTAAATTCAAAGACACATTTTTTAAAATACATAAAGTGATTTATTAAATCAAGCATTTTTGTTATTCAAAAAAAGATTTATTTGATTTAATAGGTTGTAACATAGAAACTAATAAGTGATTTGTTTAAAAGAAAAAAGTGCATTTTTTTTAATGTAAAAATTCTATTTAAAATAATATTTGTTTCTTTTAAAAATAAGCAAATAAAATACAAAAAAACTATTTTGTAAATTGGAACAAATTATTTATTTATTAAATTTATTTGTTTATTTAAAATAAAAAAATTTGTTAAATAAAAACTGCACTTTTTTAAATATAAAAATTATATTTAAAATAATATTTGTTTCTTTTAAAAATAAGCAAGATACAAAAAATTATTTTGTAAATTGGAACAAATCATTTATTTATTTGAAGTAATATCTCCCAAACAAATAATATATTATTTGGTTACAATAAATGTAATAAGCGTTTTCACCGCTAGGCGGCTGCTAAACTCGTAAGTCAAATTCGACCAGAGACCGTATACAAGGACCCCCGGCGAAAGCGTCTATCACTTGCAGTTGTACATCATTGGAATCCATCACACCGGTCACTCGAGTGATGGAGATATGACAATTATTTATTATTTATTTATTTATATGTATATGTAGCAGTCAACCGACTACCACATATATGATATTCGTAATTGTTTGTTGTAGAAAAATATTTTCTTACTTCAAATACTTTCCATAAATATGAAACTAGTTCCAAAAAATAAATAAAAAAATAAATAAATAAATTATTTTTTTTATATTATGAAATATTTACTTTCCTTAATACCTCCTTTTGTTACGTTAAAGATTAATTTATTTACATTAAATTATTTTCTTCAGTTAAAAAAATTAGTTTTTTGTATACAATATTTTCACAAACAACTTGTTCGATTTAAAAGAAATATTTATTTAAGTTGAGTAAATAATTCCTTTATTTTAGATATCCATTCTTCAAGTTTAATAATAAAAATTTTACGTAAATTAACTATTTCTTTACTTGTAACATTTGTTTTTTTGATTGTAATTGCTGAGTTTCTTTTTTAAATATTTATTTTTTTCCAAGTAAAAATCATTTCTTTAGAATAATAAAATTCATTAACTTCCTTTAAATAAATGTTTAGTTAGGAGTATTCAAGGAAATAACTTTTTGTCTCAAACACAATTTTTTTAATCTTAATAAATTTTTTTCTCAGTGTATGTATGTATGTATGTATGTTCTTTATACACTCTTAAACTATTCGAACATTTTTGTTAATAAATATTCCGCAAAAATATCTAATGATTTGCAAAAGTGTTAGAATTTTCTTAAAAATATGCGAAAAGACTTGTGAAAATTTGCGAACTCATAAGTTGCACGCAACACGTAGAGGAGACCGGGGCTAACTCGACACTATTTTTTCAAAGGCAATTTTTAATATTTGATTAAAATTTTTAGGCAAATTTAATGGTATATATTTAAAGAGTGTTCCTTCAGGTACAAAATTGATTCAAAAAGTTTTGCTGTACGTCGCTTTGTTTTGCCGCCAGGAAAGGAAAAGTGACGCGAAGACAAATTTTCGAATTGAAAAATGCCAGGGTAAACTCGACACCCCGCCGGGGCAAACTCAACACTTTGTCTGATCGACACAATTTGATCTGGAACTTATTTTTTACTGTCTGAAAATAAAAATACATTGTTTATTGAGTACTTAAAAAATACAAAAATTCGGAATAAAGTAGCTAGAACAATCATTTAAAATAATGAGAACAAAAATTGTTGAACTTTCAATTATCTTCATCTAAACTCATGTCTGAAAAACAATCAATACAGGTAAACTCGCGATGTGCGCATACATTTGTCATGAGCCATACGGCTGCATGACAAGCATCGTTTGTTACTGAGAGCCGACGAAACGGCGTGGTGTTGACTTTGCCCCGGACGTCGTTTTTCACTTTTGTCACTTCAAAAACATGAAAATTTTGAAAATATCCAAAAACGATTATCGGATTCGTATAGAGCATCAAATTTCCCATGAAAATCACTTACATATAGGTTAGCAAGAGTAAAAGCTCGATTAAAGAGTAGAAATTTTCGAAAGATCAGAAAAATTACTTTTCATCATCAAAAACGCTCATGTCGCGCTAAAAATTACACCATAACTTAAAATGTCATCAAATCCCGTTGATAATACTAGCACATAAAGACGCATTTACAGTAGGAAAGGCAAGTTTCTACGAT
>NW_020221995.1:0-859 GCF_003070985.1 Temnothorax curvispinosus
ACCTCCCCTCACCCAGACATACTGATAGGACTTGTCCTTAGCAACACGCTTCGTGTGCTGCAACAATTCATAAGTGTCCTTAGGGAGCAGTTCATTGACATGCACGTTCCGATCCGAGCTGCCACCACAGACCTCCTTTTGCGTAAGCACACGCCGTGCCCGTTTTTTGGACATAACAGTGTCACGTACCGCGCCCGAAGCCAATGTAACAATATAAGAGCTCGTGGTAGAAGTCGGTAACAATCGGTCACCAGCCACCGGCAGCAGAGGCTTACGAGCGACGGCCCTAACGTTAAGAACGTGGCACTACAGCTCAGGGATTTCTAATGTCGCAAATACGTTTCGAACGCACTCCAAGGGGGTAACAGACATCGCGGTAGGAACACCTGAGATAATTAACTCATTCTCAGACCGAGCCCGCGTAGCAGAGTGAGAGCCGCCGGCACGGTTGCTCTTTAAATTACGAATCTCATCCGCAAGAGCACTACACTATTGCTCCAACTCAACAATCCGCTGACTGTTCCGCTCGACACCGCTCGCAATGCTGTTTAGTCTGTCAAGCTTGTCATTCAGTTCATTATTCGTGCGCCGCTGCTCTTCGACGAAAGCATTAAATCTCGCATTCGTTTCCTCAACAAAAGCAGAAAATCTCGTATTTGACACCTTCATTTGCTCAGTCAATTGTTGAGATATTCGAAGTAAAAGGTCGTGTGAATTAATATCTCCCTGAGACTGTAATTGAGACTGTGCCTGAGCACCGGTACTTACAGGAGTAGTCATAATATCTAGATTAAAATTGTTTTCGGCCTGCGGCGTAAGCGGAGTGTCATAGTGCTTCACCAGAGCTTTGCAGCAATGG
>NW_020221995.1:959-1439 GCF_003070985.1 Temnothorax curvispinosus
CATAGTACAACGAGAAAGTAAGGAGCCAAACCAAAAAGATGCAGTACGACAATCCAGATGGTAATAGTACTCTCAAGAGCCCACAGATGATACAAGATTGTCGAGATGGTATTAGTATAATTAGAAGCCCTCGGATGGTAAAAGACTGCAGAATGACTTGATGTTCGCAGATGGTAACTCATGCATGAATCCAGATGCAGAGATAGAAATGTGCAGAACTGAGAAAAGCAGGAGCATGCGCAGCAAGAGTCGCGTCGATCCAGATCGATGAGGTAAAAGTGAGGTTAGAAAAAGCAGCGACACTATACCTCGAGATATCCAGGACAGCAGTTGCAAGGAAAGGAAGATGCAATATCTATCCTGACAAGCAACAATAGACCTGCTCTGTCCCGTAACAAAAACAGCCCAAAGGCAGCTTACGGCAGAGGTGGAGTTCGCCAAACACGGAGCAAGGTAACACGGCAACACACGGTACTCACC
>NW_020221995.1:1539-4568 GCF_003070985.1 Temnothorax curvispinosus
AGAGAGAGAGAGAGAGAGAGAGAGAGAGAGAGAGAGAAAGAGACCTTTTACAAATGTAGATATTACTTATTCTATACTTATTCTATACTTAATTCTAATCGCTTTAAAAATCTAAAATTATCCTAACTTATCCTATACTTACAATAGTAATAAGCCGCATTATTCACCGTCACACACACACACACACACACACACACACATCGCCCACACCCACTCGCTCGCATATACACACCAGGCTGACCTAATTTTGAGGTCTAGCAGCGCCAAGTTTTTTGACAAGAAAAATTTATTTATTTTTTGTACTGTTACTTCTGTAATTCTTTGTGATGCGATTCAATCTTTTAAAATACATATATAAACTTTGTATTTAAATACCTTGTATTCCCTTGTTGGGTTTAAATATTTTAATAAAATATTTGTATTTTGTACTGTTACCTCTGTGTAATTCTTCATGATTCAATTTTTTATTCTAATCGAAGAAAAGCAGTAGTAATATTATACCTCGAAAAAACCTAAGTAACAAGTGGTAGACGTAATCTTTGTATCTCGAAAAATATATGTTCTCTGTAATTGGCGCTGTAATTTAAAAAGAGATATCATTTCTTTTTTGTAATTGTAATAATAGATCACTTGAAGCGCGACTCATTTTTTGATAAGGTAACGTAATTTTGTGATGTGTATCACTTGAGTAATAATTTTTTGGAAATAAAAATAATACTGCTTAGGTTTTTTCGAGATTTTTGGAGATACAAAGATTACGTCCACCACTTGTTACTTAGGTTTTTTCGAGGTATAATACTAGTGCTTTGTTTTTTTTTCGAGATGAAGATACTACTGTTTAGGTTTTTTCGAGATTTTTCAAGATACAAAGATTTTGTCTCTACGACTTGTTACTTAGATTTTTTAAGGTATAATACTACCACTGTTTTTTTTTTTTTTTTTTGAGGTAACAACATATACACTACTATGCGTGTACTTGGCGCCTTTCTTTACCTTTTTTTTAAAAAAGGTAATTTTGTACAGATATCACGCTTTTTTGTAGTATTACGCATTGTATAAACATTATGTACAGGGTGTTATTGTGAGGTATAATACTATCACTTTGTTTTTTTCGAGGTAACAACATAATACATATTGTGACGTTGCACGATGTGCACGTCACAGTTTTCGCCACTCAAACCTTTATATTGCGCGCGTACCCGCTTGTCATGTTTTTCGTTTAGCTATTAGTTACAGGAGGAAGCGGTCGGGCGGCCCGAGTAGGCCGGGCGCCATCCGCCGGCGCGGGGAAGCGCCTCAAAATTGTAAGAGGCCGCGAAACGGGCCCGCCACGATCGTCACTGTTGGGCCGATCTCGAGCGTGCGTGGACGTCCGGCGAGGAGTCCTGAGGGCGTATTAAGCGAGGGCGGCGGCCCTACAAGCCCACTAAGAAGGAAGGATCGAGGACCACAAGAGTGTTGTAAACGACCTACAATCCCGAAAGTAAGGTAACGGGGCCAGCGGGGCGGAACGTCGAGTACCGTTTCACGTATCGTATTTCGTATTTGGAGATGTGCGTAAGATCGCTTCCCGACCTACGCACTAATGTCGTGAATCCCTCGGGATTATTGCTTAGGTCATTTTTACGGGTCTGACATATCCCGCCCGCTGCTACCCCGTGAATAGAGTAAAAGGGGGTCCTTTTCCGCTCGACTCGACAATCCGGTGTATGATTGCGTGTGATAGCGTGTCGGCGTCCGACGTGGCGGCCTTGCCACGCGTCACGATTCTTGCGAGTGTTATGTGATTATGCGGATCGGCTCAGCAGTCACCCGAGGATTAGTTTGCGCGCTTCCGTTAATCCGAGGGTTTATTTCGCGTTTCCGGTAGTCTTAGTGTTTCGTTAATCGTAAGTCTCGCGTCCACGGTAGCGTAAATCTCGTCCGTGCATTCATTCTGGGGCGTATCGGCACGTAGACCCGTTAATTACCGCGCCCGGTGCTTCGAGTGTGAGGCGACGGAGTAACGAGTCGGGGGTGTGCATTTCAGATTATTCCGTTTACCGTTTCGCGTTTTCGTTAGTCTTAGAGTTGCGTCCCTTCGGGTGAAGATATCACGCGCCCCGGAGTGTATCGTGCGGAAGTATCACGCGCTCGCGGAGTGGACCGAGGAGCGAGAAGAATCGTACCCCGTATATTGCGTGTACTCTTTCGTTAGTTACGATTGCGTGTATCTTTTTGTTTGCGGGTATTATTCCGTTCGTTAGCCTATATTATTGCATTTTGTGTATGATTTGATATTAGTTTTCGCGCTTCCGTTAAGCTTTATTACTGCGTTCTGCGTAGTTTATCGCGTGTATTATTTCGTCATCCCCTAGCGTGGATCATTGGGATTGCGTGTATTATTTCGTCGGCGTACATGATTACGTTTCGTGCATTCCATCGCGTGGATTATTTTTTGCGTGTATTAGTGATCGGCGTATATTATTACGTTTCGCGCATTTCATTGCGTAGATTATCCCTGGCGTGTATTATTTCGTCGGCGTATATTATTGCGCCTCGCGTACTTCATAGCGTAGAGTGTTCCTTATTGCGAGTGCAAGTTACACGTACGTTTTTCCGGGAATATTATTTCTGCGTCCAAGTTTATTTATAATGCGCAGACCCTTCGAAAGACCTTACGTGGTCGATGGATTGCGATTGATCGCGGCGAATATTTCGCTCGCGTCCTGCAAGTTGTAACGCAATTATCAAGTTCTCTCTTATATTATATTTTGATTTACATGTTACTTGAGTGCTTTCTTTTGTGTTTGTCTTCGCCTCACCACGGTCAAACCCCTCCGCCTTCGGCCTATGTAAGAACCACGACCCTCTACCGAAAATCCTGAGCAGCCGTTGCGATCGGTCAGAGCGGGGGTATCTTGACTATTGAATTAAGAGTTATATCGATAATGAGAGTTTGTTTCGGATCTATGTACAGTTTATGTAGAGTACTTTTCGCGAGTTAGAGTAAACGGTGGTGTGGCCGTATCCACACCTGGCGCCCAAAG
>NW_020221996.1:0-445 GCF_003070985.1 Temnothorax curvispinosus
TCGCGGGCATGCGGGACCGACTGAGCGGTCTTTAAAGCTTGGACATCACGTGCCAGAGCAGAGTTCTCCTGTTCAAGCTTGTCAATGCGCAGGGTGTTCTGAGCAACTGTGTCCGCGATACAATTCAACCTGCTCAGTTTTTCGTTAATCTCCTTGTTTGTTTTCCGCTGATCTTCCATAAAAGCTGAAAATTTAGCATCAGAATCTCTAATTTGCTCACACAGACGACGCAACAGCTCGTTGGTTGTGATGTCAGTTCGTGGTTGAGTGCCAGTGCCCGCGCCCGCAGGAGTTGCCATGCTTGCAAAATCAAATCGCGCGGTATCATCCACCTCAGGAGTGGAGGGAGGGAGAGGAAGGGAAAGAGAAAGAGAGAGAGAGAGAGAGAGAGAGAGCGTGAGAGCGTGAGAGAGAGCGTGAGAGAGAGAGAGAGAGAGAGAGAGAG
>NW_020221996.1:545-10387 GCF_003070985.1 Temnothorax curvispinosus
AGAGAGAGAAAGAGAGAGCGTGAGAGAGAGATATGATATGATATGATTTATGCCCAAGCATAGGCTAAAGGGCAAATACAGAATAATACAAATAACAAAATTATACATGCTCTCTCTAGCACATGTGCGTTCACATAAAGCATGATAAATGAAACATAATCAAACATAACAGCGCAACTTAAGTAATAAAAGCGCGCAACTTAAAATAAAAATATGTACATTATACTAAAACTAACTTACAACTAACGCAACTTAAGAACTAGCGCAACTTAAATTTAACAGAATAACGCAACGTAAACAAAAATACTAGAAGAAAAAGAATACCAAAGAAATACAAAAATAGGAAGTACGCAAAAACCAAAGAAGGAAGGAACAAAGACACGTCACTCCGATTCAGTTAAAAGCAAAAACATGCGAAGTAAGCTCTTAAATGATGTGAGAGACGAAGCTGATGTAACTGAGTTAGGAAGAGAATGCCAGAAGTAAATGGAAGAAAGCTGGAAAGAATTTCTGTAGGTGACGGTTCTATGAGCAGGAATGTGGAAAGTTAGAGTAGATGATGAAGCAAGCCGGTCAGACTTCCTTAGAGTAGGATCAGGGGAGGTAAAAAGTTCACGCAGGTATGATGGTGAGCTCATATGCAGGATACGATAAATCTGGCATCCAAGAAAGTAGTATCGTCTGTTTTCAACAGAAAGCCACTTCAACCTACGTTTATATGGGGTGATATGTTCATCACACTTAAGGTCATAGATAAACCGAATACAACAATTGACAAGTCTCTGTAACTTGGTATTTAGTTCCTTGGTTAAACCATGGTATACGAGGCAACAGTAATCGATATGCGGCAGAATCAAGGTAGTTACGAGCTTAATCCTGAGATTGGCGGAAAGAGAGTTTTTGTTATATTTCAAATTGTATAGCGCATGATGGACCTTCTGCGAAACCAACGAGATATGCTTCGTCCAGGATAAGTTGGACATGAAGATGACACCTAAATTCCGTACCTCACTCACAAATGGTAAAGGCGTATTGTTTACAACGATAGGTGGTATACTGCCAAGATCAATGTCATTTACATATGCTTGACTGCCAAATATGATGACCTTAGATTTGGCAGGATTTAGCTCAAGTCCGTACATATTGGCATAATCAAAAATAGCATTGGCATCCTTAGTGATTAATTCTAGAGCCTGAAGAATACTAGCAGGTGAACACAAACGATAAATCTGAATATCATCAGCGAAAATCATATGAAACACATAACGTAAAATTTTATATATATCGTTAATATACAAAGAAAACAGCAGAGGACCAAGTACCGAACCCTGAGGGACACCAGAAAAAGTAGATATCCAGTCGGAAAGATTGCCAGCGTCGTCTATGACCGCCTGAGAACGGCCAGTTAGATAAGAGAATATCCAGTTTAGAACGGCATCTGAGAAACCGATCTTTTTAAGTTTGATAAGCAATAGTAAATGGGGAACAGTGTCGAATGCTTTGCTAAAATCAAAAAGTATCATAATAGTGATAAGCCCTTCATCAATCCCCTGTTTTATATCATTACAGATACGTAGAAGTGCTGACTGCGTGTTATACCCCGGGCGATATGCAGATTGTCTTGGATTTAAGATGTCATGTTTGTTTAGATAGTCAACAATCTGTGAAGCAACTATCCTCTCTAATAGTTTAGACAGTTTCGGCAAATTCGCTATTGGTCTCGTATCCGACGGGGATAGCGGTGTACGAATTTTAGAGAGTGGGCGAATATATGCTCTCTTCCACTCAGACGGAAACAAATGAGATACATCTAGCGATCGATTAAACAAAGAAGTGATGCATGTCGAGATAACGGGCCATGAGATACGCAGAACATAAAGCGGAATGCCATCGGAACCAGAGGCATAAGAGTGAATAGATTCAGCAGTAATAAGCTTAGAAACAGATCGAGGTGAGATAGAGGAGAAAACAAACTCTGGATAAGATGGACGATTAACTGAAGCAATAGCAGCGATAAAGTCAGAATATAAGCATGGAGAATGAGCATTGGAAACCGAAGCATAGTATAGATTGAGCTGATCCGGTGTGAAGAAGTGTAGAAGAGAAGTAAGAGACGACTTGACAAGTCCAAGTCGAGCCAGTTCTCTCCACAGTTTTGCCGAATTCGTAATCTTAGCAAGAGAATTGTAATGAAATTCGCTCTTAGCACGCTTGATGTCAGAATTTAGCCGATTACGGAAAAGTCTGTAAGTAGCAAAGCTTAAAAAACATTTAGATCGTTTAGCGCGTTTATATAGCTGATTGCGAGTGTGTAATCGAGCAACCAAATCCGCCGTAAGCCATTGAACCGGGGGCTTATTGACAACAAACACACGTGTGGGAGCGAATGCGTCTAGTGCCGCCAATAAATTACGAGACAGCACCCCGCAGAATCCGTCAACATCAGCGATGTCAAACAATGCATCAATCTCGGCCCGCACGTCGCCAGCAATAGATTCAAGATGTTTGACGAACCGCGAGAACAATCGATACGTTTGTAGTTTCGCCGAGAAATAAAGCGGTCAGAATTAGGATTAACTTTAAGTGATATAGACAACTCTAAGAGATCGTGGCCGGCAATGAAGGGACTCTGAGACTTGTTAAATGATGAAACTTTATCAAGCTCATCTACGACCAAAACGTCCAACCATGAGTCTGAGGTCGCTGTATGATGAGTAGGTTCGGAGCTGACTATGTGCGCAACGATAAGCTAGATACAAGATCACGCAAGTAATTCGCCTCAAAATTGGTCGATGATAGATCGCAGTTTAAGTCCCCTCCAATAATTATATTTTTATACAGATGCGAGTATCTGTCTAGTGACTCAACAAAGTCATGCAGGAGAAGACCTCTAGGTCTTCTATAAATGGACGCAAACAGTACAGATTCATCATTTGGCAAACGTAATTCAATAAGAAGATATTCAGGCGCATTATCACAAAGATTACTGGAGGTAGCTAAGATTTTGACTTTGAGCAATTTATGTATATAGCACGCCACCCCTCCGCCCATCCGTCCCACTCTGTCATGACGTATTAAAAAATAATCATCTAGAGCCACCAGCTCATCTGATACACTCGCATTGAGCCACGTTTCGGAAACAGAAATGATGTGGTGAAGACTAGCGCTGAAATGCAGCCTGATAAAGTCTACATGTCCCCGAAGAGAATTCGCATTAAACTGAGCTATTCGAAACGACGTAAAATTGCGTATTGAATTATGTCGTCCCATGGAAGACAAGGGGCACGCAGGTTGGACAAGTCAGACGAGCTTAGCAAGATCAGTGTCCGAGTTAATATTAATCACCGGCTCACCATCTGTACGCCTAACGCATGTATCTGGCCGTCCCTAACCCAGACATACTTGTATGACAGCTGTCTTTCGCAATGCGCTTCACCTGTTGCATCAAATTAAAAGTGCTTTTTGGCAACAGCTCATTTACATATACGTTACGATGTGAGCTGCCACCACACACATCGCTCTGTCTGATCGCACCTTTTGATCGCTTACTCGACAATACCGCATCGCGCACAACGCTCGAAGCCAAGGAGATAATGACGGAGCTCGAAGGTGAAGATACTGTGGGCACAGTAGAAGACGGTTCCCTCTTGACCAATCTGGTGTTAACGATATGACAGGAGAGGTTAGGAACATCCAATGCCGCAAAAACATTTTTTGCAATCTCAGATGGAGTTGCAGACAAAGCAGGAGGCAAACCTGATACGATCAACTCGCCACCGCTCTGAGTCACCCGAGTCGACCGAGCAGACCTCAAGTCTCGGACTTTGCGAACTAGATTAGCATTTTCTTGCTCCAGTTTGATAATGCGTTGGCTGTTCTGAGAAACAGTATCGTTAAGGCGATCTAAGAGACTTTGCTTGACGCTAATTTCTTCATTTGGTACGCTGTTGACTATCAATAAATGCAGAGATTTTCGCATCCGTACTCTTGATCTGCTCAATCAGCCCGCGCAAAAGAGAGTCAGTGGACTCATGCCTTATGTCCTGCGCACACGCAATGGACTGCGAGGTAACGACAACGCCGGACGCAGCATCGCTATCCGAAGGAAAGAACGTACGGCGTTCATCTCTAGGTGTGAGCGGCATCTTTGAGAAATAAGACTTGCAACAGTCACTAGCGGACCGCGTAACAATGTATGGCTTGACGCAACCCGGATGAAATGCCTTAAAGCACGCGGCACAAGAATAAGATTTCCCGGCAATTAATTTTGAACACCTAGCGCACGTTGGTTGCATGTGTAGTCCAGTCACGCTATTCGGCAGAGCAAGAATCACCAGGCACGTCAGATGAAAATCACTAGGCACGTCCCCAGTCGTAGTACAGCTAGGGTGGCAACACTTGAGCACAGGTCAGGCAAACCACATGCGCGAATCCGAGTGAAGCGATAGAGAGGCGTAGAGAGGAGTGAAGCAGGAGCATGCGCAGTAGAGATCCACCGAGAAAGGAGCGTGCACACATCAGATCCAGAAAGAGCAGATAGACACAGCAGGCGCATGCGCAGCAGGGGTGAACGCCTTGCACAGGTGATCCCAAGAATTCCACGATGTTACCGAGAATGAGGTTAGGACAAACAATGATACTTGTCACGAAAATATTCAGAGTTGGGTAGCAATCTCCAAGGAAAAGAATAAAGTGCGTGACAAGCAACCAAAAGACCTGCTTAAATCTGCAACAAAATAGCCCAGAGGCAACCAACGGCAGCAGCAATATTCAGTTTTATAAGAGCAAAGATTACGGACAACCAGTAATACTCACAGAGAGAGAGAGAGAGAGAGAGAGAGAGATTGATTGATTGATTGATTGATTAGTTTAATATGCCCAAACGCAGTTATAGGGCAAAATTACAGAATAGCAAAACATAGAATTCGACATAATATTAAAAGTTACAGCCTGTAGATAATACAAAGACAAGATGGCAATTTTGTCGCAATTCCACTATATATCTTAAATGTAGCCAACTAAATAGAAACACCAGAGTAAAAGCAAAAACCAACTATGTACATCTTAAAACTAAATAGAAACGCATAGACAAAAGCATAAGCATAATTATGTATAACTTGAAACTAAATAAACGTACACAATACATAACAAATAATAATTTGTGTAACGCAACAAACTAGAAGCATTTGACTAGATAATGCAAACATTGCACCGAGCGATTCATACAGAAGGATAAAAGTATCAGACAAATTCAGATGCAAGTAAAAACGAACGGAGCAGGTTTTTGAAGGATGCAAGAGACGATGCTAAAGTAATGTTATGGGGAAAAGAGTATGCCAAAACCGTATTGAGGACAGGCGAAAGGAGTGCATGTACGTCGTAGTTGTGCAAGACGGGACGTGAAATACTTGTGATGACGTTGCTAGGCGCTCGGATCGTCTCAGCGCTGGATCAGAAGGCACGAAAAGCTCATTTAGGTAAGATGGAGAATTTAAGAAAAGGATACGATACGTTAGACACCCAAGAAAAAACAACCGTCTATTCTCAACTGAGAGCCAACCCAGTCTACGTCTATACGGCGTGATATGATCATCCCATTTAAGATTGAAAATAAAACGAATGCAGCAGTTTACCAATCTCTGCAGTTTGGTATTCAGCTCATTGCTCAGGCCATGGTAGACGAGACAACAGTAGTCGATGTGAGGGATTATCAGGGTAGTAACTAATTTGGCTCTCAATTCAGTTGAAAGGGAGTTTTTATTAGATTTTAGTTTGTGCAGCGCATAATGGACCTTTTGCGAAACATGCAACACGTGCTTTTTCCAAGACATAATCGATGTAAAATTAACGCCTAAATTCCTGACTTTACTCACAAAAGGAAGAGGTACTTGGTTTACTGTAATTGGCGGTAACAGACTGAGATCGATATTTCTAATGTGAGCCTGACTTCCAAAGATAAGCACTTTTGATTTGGCAGGATTTAGTTTGAGTCCGTTAGTTTGAGCATAGTTAAAAATAGCATTCGCATCTCTAGAAATTAGTTCTAATCCTTGACAAATATTGGCGGGTGAGCACTTGAGATAAATTTGAATGTCATCAGCAAACAACATATAAAGTGCATACAGCAAGACACTTTCAATGTCGTTGATGAAGAGAGAGAACAAAAGCGGGCCCAGAACAGAGCCTTGAGGAACACCTGATGACGTCGCAAGCCACTCTGAGAAATTACCAGCATCGTCAACCACAGCTTGAAAACGGCCGGTTAAATAAGAAAATATCCAGGTCAGAACGGCATCAGAAAAACCAATCTCCTTAAGCTTAATGAGTAAGCGAAGATGGGAGACAGTATCAAACGCCTTGCTATAATCGAAAAGGATCATGATTGTAATGAGCCCATTTTCAATTCCTTCCTTAATGTCATATCACATACCCGTAATAATGCTGACTGAGTGTTGTAACCAGGTCGATATGCAGACTGTCTGGGATTGATGAGATCATGTTCTATAAGGTAATCTGTAATTTGCGAAGCCACAATCCTTTCAAGTAATTTTGACAGTTTAGGTAGATTGGCTATTGGTCTCGTATCGGACGGGGACAGAGGTGTACGAATCTTTGAGAGTGGGCGAATGAGCGCACGCTTCCACTGAGACGGAAAGGAAGAAGATCCAAGCGAATGATTGAATAAAACAGTGAGACACGACGAAATCATGGGCCATGCAATGCGCAAAATGAAAAGCGGTATACCGTCCGAGCCCGACGCATACGAATGGAGTGGTTCAGTAGAAATGAGCCTAAGAATCGTACATGGCGATATGGTGGAGAAAACAAATTCAGGACGTAAGGATGGGCGAGTAACTAGAGCAATGGCAGAAGTGAAATCGGCATACAAGCAAGGCGACTGAGCATTTGAAATCGACACGTAAAAAGAATTGAGTTGATCAGATGTAAAACACTGTAGAGGTGAAACTGAGGCTGATTTTACAAGACCCAGTCGAGCGAGTTCCTTCCAAAGTTTTGCTGGATCGTTGATGTTTTTAATAGAGTTGAGTTGATACTCGCTTTTGGCCCGTTTAATATCTGTGTTAAGCTGATTACGAAAAAGCCTGTAGGTGGCGTAGCCAAGCAAGCTCTTGGAACGTTTTGCTTGCTTATATAGCCGATTTCTAATGCGGATCCGAGCCTCAAGTTCTTCTGTGAGCCACCGTAAGGGAGGCTTCCTGATGGTAAATGTACGCTCGGGAGCAAATACATCAAGTGTTCCAAGTAAGGCTTCGGATAGCATTGAACAAAGCTTATCAACTCCAGAGACTCTAATCGGGTCATCGAGGCCAACACAACTACGATTAGCAATAGTCTGCATGCATGTTTGTACCTCAGCACTATCCATGCAGGATTGAAGATGATCTCGGAACTCATCACCATCAATGGTCCGGTAACTGCGTCTTGATATTGTACGCTCAAAAGTTAAGTTCGTGCAAAGTGAAAGCGACAATTCTAATAGATCGTGACAGGCTATAAACGGACACTCGGATTTAGTAAACGCCAGGATTTTTTCATTGTCGTCTACTGCAAGAACATCTAGCCAAGAGTCAGCAGTAGCTGTGTGATACGTTGCATCAGAATGTATGATGTGCATAGAAAGGCTTGACATTAGTTCCCGCAAGTAGGTTGCTTCAAAGCTGTTCGTCAAGAGATTGCAGTTTAAATCGCCGCCTATGACAATATTTTTATATAAATGAGAGACTTTTGTAAGGGAATGAGTAAAGTCATGAAACAGAGCTCCCTTAGGTCTCCTGTAGACCGACGCAAACAACACCGTTTCATCACTAGGCAAACGAATCTCAATTATAATATATTCCGGATCGTTGATATCAACTCCCTTTGAGGTCGCAATGAGCTTAACCTTAAGTGATTTATGTATGTAACAAGCGATACCTCCACCCATTCGCCCAACCCGATCATGTCGAATCAAAAAATAGTCGTTCAAGGCAACAAGCTCGTCCGAAATACCCTCGTGAAGCCATGTTTCGGATACCGAAATGACATGACATGGATTGGAACTGAAGTGAAGTCTGACAAGCTCAATGTGACCACGAAGAGAGTTTGCATTGAACTGGGCAACGCAGAATTTAGATGTATCCCGATTAAAGCTATTCAGAGGACGAGGCAGGCATGGTCAGTTAAGCTTACTAAGATCAACATAAGAATTAATATGGACAACAGGCATACCGTCCGAGTGTCGCACGCAAATCCGACCATCCCTGACCCATACATATTTACATGACCGCTCTTTAGCAACCCGCTTTGTTTGTTGCAACAATTCGTAAATCTCTTTGGAGAGTAGTTCATTTACATTGATTACACGATCAGAGTCGTTACCGCAAACCTCCCTTTGCCTAAGAACACCCTTAGCACGTTTTTTCGAGATAATGACTTCACGAACAGCGCTAGAGGTGACAGTGATAATAAGAGAGCTGTTAGCGGCAGCAGTCTTCGGTTGATCCCGAGCAGGTTCAGGGAGAGGCTTGCGAACGGTTCAAACATTAAGAACATGTGGCAGAGCTACGGAAGCATCAAGAGCAACGAGCACGTTTTGAGCAAGCTCAGGCGGAGGGACAGAAGGCACCTCCGGCAGACCCGACACGATGAGTTCGTTCGCTTCATTAGTTTGTTGGACTGACCGAGCAGTTTGTAGGTCCAGCAATTCATTTCTGAGAGCAGTATTCTCCTGTTCTAGGCTAGCAATGCGCAGAGAATTGCTAGCAACCATCTCTGAAATTGCATTCAGTTGATCAAGTTTACCCATTATTTCATCGTTAGTCCTCTGCTGACTTTCAATAAAGGCAGAAAGCCTTGAATCAGACTTTTTCAACTGTTTGATCAATCCACGTAAAAGCTCGTTAGTATTTACTTGCGCATTGCTCTGAGTACCAGGGACATTATCGACTGCAGGCGATGAAGAAGCCGGAAAATTAGAGGCAAGTGCACCTTGTCCCTCCCTCGGCGTGATAGGCATAGCAAGTCGAGATTTACAACAGGCGCCCGCGGCTTTAGTTACAATATACGCCTTAACGCAACCCGGATGAAATGCCTTACCGCACTCACCACACGAGACCAATTGACCAACAACCGACTTGCTGCATGAGTAATCGCAGTAAATTCACTCACTGTATAATAGTCAAATGTCCCTTGCAAAGTACAGCAAATCACTGTATAATAGTCGAATGTCTCTTGCAAAGTACAGCAAATATCACTCAGCAGTTTCAGGTGTAAATAGAACACGGAAATAAGCAGATTGGCACGACTGGGTCGGCACGGCTGAGGTTGGCACATAAGATCCAGCCAATGGGCAGACAGACAGAAGTGGGTATCACACGCCTGCCAACCGAAAGCACATCAACGGAAAAGAGCAGATTGGCACAACTGCATCTGCACGGCTAAGATTGGTACATAAGATCCAGCCAATGAGCAGACAGAAGTGGGTATCACACGCACGCCAACCAAAAACAGACGAACGGAAACGGCGCGACAGCCAGCGCATGCGCATCAGATCCACGACGTCCGACAAGCACGATGAACTCTGCAATCCATGAAATAGGTTAGAAAACCATAAAACTTGTCACATAAAATATAAGCATCTAGGTGTCAAGCTGGCAAAAAATTGAATGATGGCTCACGAAATCAAGCAAAGCTCATCAATGCCTGCAACAAAAATTGCCCGAAGGCAGCCAGCGGCAGAGATATGCTGTATCTAGGTGAGAACGACAAACAGACGTGCACCTTATACTCACCAAGAGAGAGAGAGAGAGAGAGGGCGCGAGAGCGCGAGAGCGCGAGAGCGC
>NW_020221997.1:0-3594 GCF_003070985.1 Temnothorax curvispinosus
ATTCTGCTCATTTTGTTCCGCTAACTTATAAGACGTTATTTCCACGCCTCCATTGGGATCCCGTCTACTCCCGCAGTCTTTTTAAGCTTCAATTTCTTCAGCGCCAATTTGATCTCCATTTCTGTAATTTCGTCCTCTTCCTCCTTTTTTTCTTGTTGCCTTGTGTTCTTCCTGCTCTCCTCTTCCTTGTCCACTTCCGTCCCTCCTAGTAACTCCATGAAGTGCCCTCTCCATTCATTCTTGTCTATATTATTTTCCATCCATACCTTTTTATTCCTTTTCTTATTTATGAATTTCCAAACTTCTGTTTCCTTCCTTAATTTCCTTAGCTCCTCTTCTTCCTTCCGTCTCCTCTCTTCTCTCGTCTCTTCTTGTTTCTTTAATTGCAGATCCCTCAGCTTTCCTTTCTCTTCTATGTATCTGTCCCTGCCTATTTTGCCGTTTCTCCACCTCCTGTACATCCTATGCACCTCCCTCTTCTTTCTAGTACAGCTCCTGTCCCACCAGTCCTCATGTCCTAGTCCCTTTTTTTTATTCTCACCCTTTTTTTAACCATTGTTCCATGTACATACAATTTGCTTGATTCTTTGCCATTTCTCCTCCACCGAACTGCATATGCAGTTACCTCGCAGATCGAGCGTTAGATCTTGAAGGAGGAAGAAATATAACCTCTCGTGCAAAACGCTTTAAAAAATCGGACAATGATAATTATATATTGAAGAGGTCAGTTCTAATTTTCAGATTTTACTAAAACTATTTAAAAAAATCTATTATTTTATAATTACATTGCAGAAAATTGTATAGTTATTTATTTTCATGATGTAAATTAATAAAAAATTTTATTCTTTATCTTTAGAAAGAAGGCAGCAGTTTCATCTGCAGTTTTAACTGCTACAGCTCCAACTTCAACTGTTCCATTGACTTCACAGAGCCCATCGAACGTAAAAGAAAAAAAGCTTGCGAAACTTCAACATGCCGCCGTTCTAGTTCAAAGTAATAATATATAAAGCATATCCTCGTGTTTGTACTTTTTTAAATTAATGTATTGTTTTTTTGTCTTATGGAGGATTCACATTGCGTCCGATCACGTCCGATGTTCGACGTACGACGATCCGACATCCAATAACAGAATTTATTATTAGAGACAAAAATTTCCTATTGGATGTCGGATCGTCGTACGTCGAACATCGGACGCAGTGTGAATCCTCCATTAATGCTTTTTTTTCTTTTTCAGACATATAACCAAGATATCCATACTATATGCCATATACATTTTACAAATATTGTAACAAATATGGAAAGTAAAAATAATTTAAAAAATATTTTAAATATAAAAATATAAATATTCTTTAATATCTGTGACAATTTTTTCATGTAACATTGCCTGCCTTTATTTGTAAGGAGGCGTTATCAAAATGTAAGTAATTCCAAAATTTATATATCAGTAGAGTGTCATAATAACTGCTTCAATATCATTAATTTCTCCATTAATGACAATGAATGGAATAATCGGAAATACCTACATATTTTCTAATTCTGCAATATTTGTATCGCATAATGCATTGCAATATTTATATTACATATACTGTTTTTTATATGTAATACGAGCTTTATTACATTCTTAGAGATAATGAAAAATTTACAATTATTAATTCCCTTATTTTAATTTAGACTCAAATTATATTAAGCAATTAATGTGACATTCAACTAGAATATATACCGTCTGGATCCATTTAAATTCTAAAATTCTTACGTTTCGATAACGCCTCCATTACTCTTCGTTCACGTTCACCAGAGAGCTCGACGACGCCGCGATGCTCCGTTCGCGTTCGCCTGTAGCCTCTAACGCTCCATTCACGTTCGTCGGTGTCCTCGATGACGCTCCGTTTACATTCGACAATGTTCTGTTTGCGCTTGCCGAAGAGTTCCACAACACTCGATAACGCTCCATTCACGTTCGTCGGTGACCTCGATGACGCTCCGTTTACATTCGACAATGTTGTTTTTGCGCTTGCCGAAGAGTTCCACAACACTCGATTAGAGCTTTTTTAACGTTTGGATGTCGCCTTCTTTACGCTCCAATGTCTCAATTTTCGCTTCTTACGTGCTTCGCTTACACTTCAGTTATTCTTCTCTTACACTCGATTTACTTTCCAATTTACGCTTTACTGACGTTTGTTTTACGTTTTATTTTCGTCAGGGATACTTGTCCTTCTTCTTTGCCTAACTCCTCTGTCGTCTCTTTATACTTCTGTGTAGCATCCTTATCCCACTGAACAACTATTTTTTCCTCTTCTTTTCTTGCTTCTCCTTCCTCATCTTTCCCTTGTCCACTACCTTCCTCCATTTCCACTTCCAGAATTAATGGCATATGATCTGAGTCCACTGCTGTGTCATCTATCCTAAATTTTACAATCTTCTCGTGCGCATTTTCACTTACTATCACATAATCTATTATTGTACTACCTCTAGCTCCTACATAGGTGTATTCGCCTCCTCAATCTCCTTCCGTCGTTCCATTTAATATATACCATCCTTTCTCTTGTACCCATTCTGCAAAATTCCTTCCTCCGTTACTGATTATTTTATCCTTACTTCTCCTTTCCAACTACATCTCCTCTATGTTCAAACCTCCTAACTCTCCTATCCTTATATTAAAATCACCACCTATTATAATACTTCCCCTTCTTATCCTCCAATAACCTATTCATTCTTTCCTCCAACTCTCTCCATCCCCCCGAGTTGTACATCGAAAAAATCCTACAACTTTCTTTTTCTCCTACTATTTCTGATACCATTACATCCCCCTCTTCCTCTTTAATTAACCTACTACCTACTTTCACCCAATCCCTCTTCTTGCCTATTAGAAAACCTCCCTTTGCTCTCCCTCTTCTTTTTACTTTCCTAGCATAGCTGCATGTCCATTCGTGCGTCTTTGGTAGCCTGTTTTTTATCCTCTCCCATCCCTCTTTTTCCAGCCACGTTTCACATAAACTAACAAAGTCAAACTTACCTATGTATTCCCAAAATTTTTTGTTCTTATTTACTAAACCCGCTGTGTTCCAAAACAAAAATCTTTTCTCGCCTTTTATGCTCTTCCCTCCCTTTTCGATTTTCCTTTTCCCTCTATCTCCTTCCTTATCCCTCTCCCCTGTGCCACCTTCCTGGCTTAACCGAAATTTTGTTCCTTCTCATTACCCTTACTTGTTCCTGCCCCAACTGCCTCTCTCTCCTCACTTTCCATTCTACTTTCTCTGCCTAACTCGTTTTCCAACTCCGTCCATATTTTCCAGACTCCTTCCACTCTTACCCTTCCATAACCTACCTTTATCTCTTTACCTCTATTTCTTTGCTCTTTGGCCCATCTATTCAATTTTTCCTGTATTTTTCTTTCCTCCTAGCTTAAATCATTTTCTATAAAGACCTTACCACCTTTCAACTTACTCTTATTTCTCATTATTTCCTTTTTCTTTTCTTCACTCTCAATTTCTACTACTAACACCGTCCCGCTGATTCTATTACTTACCACCTTGCATTCTACTTCTAATTAAGAAATTGACCAATCACAGTCGATTTTTCTTCTCACATTCGACT
>NW_020221998.1:0-5920 GCF_003070985.1 Temnothorax curvispinosus
TTTCAATATACGAAACACGGAGTATTTTATCATTATCTGTCCTTTATACATCACATTTCTTATCTAGTATGTCATTATTTAATATGAAATGCAACTGTAATGGCGAAATCGATGTTTTTCATATAGAGAATTTATTTCAATATTTGAAGGAAACTACAAAATCTGTAATTTAAATCTCGTTCAATCTTTTTTAATTGCGCGTACTGCTTTTAATAATACTTTAAACGAGAATATTGGAAATCGTTTTAAATGATGTTGCGTACCCTTCGGTTTTCATCCATACTTTGCAAGGGAAGCAACCACGATGCGGCACGTTTCGAGGCCGCCGCGCCGGCTTGTTCCCCACCCCACTGTTTAGTTCTTCATCTTTTCCCTCGGCTACACCACTTCACCTCTAAACTCCTGACACAGTCAAGATGCAATCGATAACCCTTGATATTTTATTCGCAAACATTTTAATTTCCTGAGCTTCTGAGCCGTGTGCCTTGGATGCCCCGCTTTTAAAATGCGTAAATATGAGAAACCAACGGAAAAAGAAAATTGAGAAATCGTCTATTGAGATTCGTTCGTGGAAATTTATTCCACCCTACAGAGAAAATTTCCACGGCAGCTGGCAATCAAATATCACGTTGCGAAGAATGTTTCCTCGTACGGAATTTATAGAAAGAGAAGTCGCATCTTTGACTTCTCTTCTATATTGATAATAAACGTTCGGCACGATGGATGTCACCCTCCGGCCCCTCCCTCATTTTTACAGCACGGCGTGATCTTTTTCTTTTTTTTTTTCTCCCCTCTTTTTTAATGTTACTTTAGCCCGTTCGCGCGGCGACCGGCGAATGATTGTTTCACTAAAAGACTAAAGGAAACGCCATTTTCACAGAATCAATGCGTGTCACCTGTCATCGCGTGCGGGCAGTCACGCGGAGACTCGCGCGGAATGGCTGCCACTCAAGCAAAGCGATTTACTTCGTCGGTGGCTGGTGTCGCATCGGGTCCTCATTTTCCGTCAGGCGTTTCGCCTGCCTGCAGCGACGGCCAAGTTCCATACGCTTTACCATACTATCCATAGCTGGGTAACACATGCACGCGCACGCGTTCTGTGCAATTTTCATTATAAACGGAAACGAAGTGAAATGGATCGTCTGGCGACACGGTATTTATTGCGGAGTGGCTGCCTTTGAGCGGGAGCACGCGCTCGGTTGCGAGAAAAAGGAATGCGGGGTTCCGGTTGGTTTGTACAAACAAAGGAAACGCCGGTCGCAAAGCGATATGCTCGCTATATCACATATATGTCGTATCCTTCGATGGCCGGCATATTGAGCTACCTTCTTTGTATGGTGTCTATCGAAAAATTCAAATTTTCTTTGCGACGTGACACGTAAGACAAGGCATTGCGAGAAATAGAAAAATGACTCCCGTCTACGTCAATTCGATTGCGCTGACAAGTTGAAGGAAAAAGTCATCGAGAGAGATTATTCGAAAATTATCTCATAATTCGCGAAATGGATTTGCTCTCCGGCGATGCATTAAATGACCACATTATTATAAAGATCTCGTGGAGCATTAAATACGCGACTATGTAGTATATCGCGACTCGTAAGTTTCACAGAGGACACATAAGCTATGCTTCATGCAGGGCAAAGCGTAAATATTTAAATAGATGTAATATCCCGGAGTAGACATGAAGGATATGCAGCGAAACGAGTTTTGATACTAAAGTGACTAAAATACTGCCGCTATATGTCGTTTCCGTGCACCGAGTAAGGTTTTACATTTAGCCATATATGAGTGTATCAAAGTATATGGAGAAGTCACGGGCTCCACATTCGCGAATTAATATTTTCTGATGGAACTGTTGCCTGCTACCCCGTCCACAATCCGTTCTATACGTTAAGAACGCAATTTTCTCTCATTAAAATTAATATTCCATAAAACGTAATATTTTCTTTCACATTAACGTCCGATATTACATATTTGCGGATATGACGGTAATACTTGCTGTATGATTCATTAAAATATAACGGTAATATGGCATAATTACAATCCAATATGTAAGACAAACCGAAAGAAGTTTTTACAAGTATAGCTGATCTCCATTATACGGCTGATACATGCTTCGGCATATATAAATTCTTGCACAATTCTGCGGGTATAACGATACACGCAAGCCAGAACATCCAATTACTTGCAATAAGAGAAAAACACTCGCAGTGCCCCGTTACAGCGGGCGCTGCTAATACCAGCTTTATCAATTGTTGCTCGACGAAGAATTGAATGGGAACTTAATCTAAATCGTTTTTATTGAATCATTGGCACAGAGTGCGCAAACGGTCCATTAAATATAGACCGTTGTCTATGTGACAGCGTGTAATTATACGTTGCTCGACATCCGAATAGGAGACGATAAAACTCTTTATTTCGAAGTACGAAGAAACATTGAGACGCCAGGAAGCGGGGCGAAATTTAGTGCGCGTTTAATGCGGCCGTGCGGGTTAAAATTAAAAAAATCCTTTACATTGTAATGGAACCTTAATATCAATTTATGAGGAGCGAACTAGGATGGCATAATCTCTAGTTATACTACCGCACACGGTCTACCTAAGGGGCTTACAGTTGCCTCACTTTATTACTGATATATGCGTGTACACGATCAGGCTATTGTTAGCGCTGTTATAGGCAGGCCGAACAGTTTCCGTAAGCATGTGCTAACTACACTTCATCCATTTTACCTAACCGAACGCGATACCACGGAAAACCCCTGATATTTATTCCTGCCATCGCCCGGTTTTAACGGTGTTACGGTTCGCTGCGAGACGCTAAAGCTTTTTAATGCTTCTTAATGGCGGTTCTGTTCTCGCGCTTGTTGTGCGACTACTCGGTAATGTTAGCATTGAATTCTGATGGTGAAATGGAATCGAACCGGTAATGATACAAAAGCTGCTTATTCATCGGCGCGAAGCGCGTCGGGTTATATTTCTTATTTCGCGACGCGAGGAAGGACGAGCGTAACATGTCGTCGCCGCGTGTATAGGATAATATTTTAAAAACACCTCTTTTGTGCCTCTTTGTGCCGCATTTATCGCGAATGGAAAAGCGTTCTATCGGGCGCGCACATCGGGCGTTTCATGCCCGATGATAATACCCGGCTAATTCGAAAGCATCGATCGCCTTTTAATATCGCGAATGGTCACGCGAAGATACTAATATGAGCATAATCCCGGCTGCTGTGTGACGGCAGCTTCGCACGAAATTAAAAATAAACCGCATCGTGTTTTTCGTGCGGCGACACCCTCTCATAATATAAAGCCCGGCGCAACGACACGACACGTATTCAAGTTTTAACAGAAGGTACAATTGCGAACAATGGAATTACATATCTCGCCTCTGGTTAGTACTACATTGCACGTGCGGGACACATACATTTACATTGTTAATAGATACGCTATATGGCGAAACGCGGTATATACGCGGTAATTTCTCCCCCTAAATTTGCGATCCTATTTTAGCTATTCTTTCGCATGCCCGACTTGTTAAATATAGGCCACGTTTCGATTCGCGATGATACAGATAGGAAAGTAATAATGGAAGTAATAATCTGAAGAAAGCAATTTGTCTAAAAGCTTTTATTCTGAAAGCTATAATTAATCGATTACTGCGTATATATTAGCATTATTATTGATATCTCATTAATACATTATAAAATAGAGCAAACATCCCTAAGGGCGTAATGTATAATTCGATAAAAATTTACATATACCTATATCATTCACGGCATATGTTTGCTCTACATTTTATGGATTTTTAAAATAACGATTTGGAGCAAAATAATTCGCTTGTGTGTATAAGTTTTTTTTAAATAAGATATAATTAAAACTTTGCTGAATAATTTATGCTGATACTATTATTGCGAAATGTAGTCTTGAAACCACGCTTTTAGATATTGAACAATTTAGATATTGAACCATTTATATTTCACAGATGAAAGACTTAGCGAAGACCTTTATATTGAAACTGGCATCTGTGCATACGACGTAAAACCCGAATTTTATTCGTACTCTGGCGGGGGTTCAGTCATATACATACATATGCTGAATAAACTACACGTGTATCTCTATATATATTATATATGTATAGAAATAGCATATATACATACATGTACATATAGGTACACAACATCTACATAAGTTTTCTTCAAAGAAAGCACTGCTCGAGATCCTGTATTAGAATTTTTCCGTACGCGTGTTTTACATGTATATAAGTAATATTACAGCATATTATCAGCAAAACGGTTACGTCAATTTAACAAACTGAACGAATGAGACAAGAATCATTAGTAGCTCTCTACCGATTTCTGTTTTCTCTGTTTTGCTACCTTATCAATCATGCAAGAAAGGGTGAAACGTGCACAAAAAAGAGAGCAACAGAATTCATTTTTACGTACTCGCAATAATTATCAATCCGCCGTAAGCGTAACGTAAAACATTCGAGCGCAATACGGGATATTCTTATTTGAACTAATTCCAATTACACAGCACGCTCTGCTCACTCGCTACTTTCTCATGTTCACCTAGAGTAAATGGCGAAAAGAGAACGCGGAGAAACGGTCTGAAATTGCTGGAGGGTTGGCGTGTAGATAAAAATGTCACACTTGTATCTCCGGGGAGTAAGTGAACCCGCGAATAACCGAGTGAGATGTAGATAGAAGGTACGTACGTAGGAATAGCAGGGAACGCCGCGTGTTGCTCAAGAAAACTGTACACGTTCTTTGCGTCAGCATTCATATCAGTGTTAGCTTTTATCCTTCATCCATCTCGGAGCATGGTCTTTCATGACCTTTTGATCCAGCTGTTATTTGCAAAAATGCAAACGAGTTACTTCGTCTTGGTTGCAGCCTCTCTGTTATCAGACCGTATATTCTTTCTTTTCTTCCAGTTATAATCAGACTCGCCTGACATTTTATTCCTTTTGACTGGAGAAATTTAGTAGAACGGCTTACTTGTTTCCAACAAATTATATAAATTGATGTCTTATGAGTTGACTAATTGTTATCTGTTATAGATTTTCAGAATTATTATTTTATCTCATTAGGAGTCTTAAAAAATTATATCCGTAACAAGAAATATTTAAGAACTCTTTTTAATGACATAATAAATAAATCACGAGATATTTCCTCGCTATAGAAATTTCGCTTGCTTCCATCAATAATTGCACTCGTTTAACGACGTTTCGTTAGCGGTGGACATATTCTTTCCTATCGTTTTATTCTTTTACGTTTCAACCATTAAAATTCCTGTCCATCGTATAATAAAGTGTTACGTCCAGCGGACTCTACGATATCCCTTTTTCGCGGGAATTCTTATGCGGCTAAGATAGCTCTAAGATTAGAATAAACAAGCCAAGTACGGACGGTTATCGATCGGGGTGAGGTTAGATCTCCTCGCATTCTTTTTTTTTATGATCAAACTACCCATTTGGTTGGGCAACTAAAAGCAACCCCTCAAATGATAAATTATTAACAGACGAGGGATATGGTGACCAGATTCTCGTCAACCTCGTCTGGGCCATAACTATAAATCCGGCAACACGGCGCGCAGAAAAGAGCCTTAACTTCAGACGAGGGATGATGGGGATCTGTATTATATCGCGCGACTCACTCAAAACTGGCCGTGCTATGTTCCGACAAACAGAAACGAAACCTAATACGTGCTTTTAGAAATCTTAAGAGTACGTGGCGGAAGTTCTGTTTGCAATAAAACTGCACTTAAAATTGAGAAGTATGGATCGTCTGTCAGGAGGGAGACAGGGTCGCGAGATAAGTAAGGAACCCTAATAAAAGAAACGATAGCCGAAAAACAAATGCGTCACTGAAAAGAACCGATGGGTTACACCCCCAATAAGACATGTGGCTTTAAGAGGGGGG
>NW_020221998.1:8920-14727 GCF_003070985.1 Temnothorax curvispinosus
CGCCTGGGGTCGAAATCGACCCCAGTCATGGATTCTAGGGTTAATAATAATGCTCCATATACGATGCCGCCTTTCGCTAAAGCGTTACGTTTGATGTTAATATGAGAGGAATATGAACAAAATTGGGAAATAAGTATCGGCTATATGTTAAATGTGCTACATGTGTCACATAAATTAATATTGGAATTTTTGGGAAAAAGAAATCGATATCGAGTGCAATTCTAATTTCACTTCCCCGTTTCTGCCAAGCTCACGATTAACTGGCGGCTTAAACGACGCTTGCGCGCGCGCATGCCGGCGTGGCATCATACGAGCCTCAATGCCGTCTACGGAAAGAGCCGATTTCGACGTGGCCGTCGGGCGGAGGAGGCTTCCGACACGACCCCAGGTCACGCGTAGCGCCCGAGTAAACACGTGCACACAGGCCGTCACGCCGCGAAGCCCCCGGCATGTCGTTCGCGTACATACCTGTAAGAAGGCGGACAATAACAGGCGTTACTGATGTGCGCCGAGGATGTTCGCTCGAAACCACGGCGTGTTGCACACACGGCTGAGATGAGGAAAAGGGAGAAGGGAGGAAAAGCCGAGAGCGCGAAAGAGAGACGGGGACAATCGTGATCTTTCCAACGCGCGACAACGCGAGAGGAGAAAGAGCGAGGGCGCGGAGGGCGGTAGGAGAGGTAAGAGCCCGCGGGGACAGGAGAGGCATCGTACGTTCGAGCCGGTGGGAAAGAAGAGCCCGAAGAGTGGATCGAAGATGTAAGGAGGCCCGTGCATCACCTGTGTCGGCCCACGGGTATCGCCGCTGGCGTGCCGTGTAGCGTTGCGGGATGGAGGAAGCGGGAGGAGAGAGAAAGAGAAAGAGGGAAAGAGAGAAAGGGGGGAAGGGAATCCCAATCGGTGGTAGGGGTAGCGTGGGCCTGACGCGAGGATAGACTCGGACGAGGGGCACAACAAGAGGATCGGGGGGGGGGGGGGCACGGGTGAGCCCGCGCGCTGCGTGTGTGACAAGTGAGGCCCCAGGAGGTATCAGCAACCACCACAATCGCGTGGACTCACTCATGCGCCCGTACGTGGCGAGCAACGGACGGAGAGCGATCGACCGACGACGACGACGACGACGAGGACGACGGCGAGACGAGCGGGCTCGGTGAGCAAGAGAGGAGGGGAAGGGAGCGACTGAGACAGCCAGCCGGGAAGGGAGGACAGGGTATTCTCTCTTATGCCGTGAGGGCAAAGACGGCGGGGCGGGAGGGCCTTCTGGATGCGAGAGAGGAGCCGCGCGCGGCTGCCTTCCGGCGCTCGTCCGACGGCATTCCTTCCACCGAGCGAGTCGTCTCTTCATTCTTCTTATCGGCCCCTCTCTCTCTCCCGCCCCTTTGTATCGCCGTGCGTCCTCTCTCCTTTGCTACCCTGACTCCTTTAAACCTTCCCCACCCGTCTCGCTTTGGCCGCCCGGCCCCACCTGTCAACCGCTCGGATCCCAATTTTAGCCTGGAAAGATGCCTAAACACCCGACTTTGTCACCTGCCATCCCTTGAATCTCGCCGCCTCTGTCTCTTTCTCTCCTTTTTTTTGTCATTTGAGAGAACGATATCTGACTCCACGAATATGACTAAAAAGAAGATTCTCATTCGCTTGTCTCTCGTGTGAGCGGATCCATCGTTCCTTTTGTTGCATGCGCGGCTCGTGTTATTGGATAATGCGAATGCGATCGTTCCGATCAATCGAACGTGAAACGCTATGATACCCAAATAAAGTAAAAAAAATGATTTACATAAAAAAATGTGCTGAATAATTATTTGTTGGTGAAAATCTGTTGATGAGATTACATATGCCGACATTCGACGCGTTAGTCGCATACGTATATAAAATACTTTGAAAATGTCATAAGAAATGTCCATTGGTGGAAAAGAGGAAACAGTTTTCCTCTATACACGTTCGTTAGCACGGAACACGTTCGAGCGAGTAAGTGCGATCTCGTCGTTGATATATAAAATTTGAGCAACGCGGTCGAGTAAATGAAGATTTTCACGGTGCCGCGCGTTCGCGAGTACACGGTATTTTCGCAGCAATTAAAAACGGTCGGTAATTTCTTTAATCAACCACCCCCTTCCCTCCCTCCATGCAACGCCTCCTCCACCCGCGCGCGCGCGAACTAAGTTTCAACGCCGAGATAACATCGAGCCACGGGGTGATAAGTTACGCAAACCCCCTAACCGTAGAAAAACAAATGCGTTTCCGACGGCAGATCATTATACGGCGCGTTATTTATTCTTGATGATCATGAAATACCGGTTCCCCACGGGGCACGGCCGGAGCGTACACAATAATTAACGTACGATAGCAATAACGATAATTCGAGATCTCGCGCAGCATTCCGGCGCTACCGGACACCGGTGGTGCGCGCTTCATTCATCGATCTCGCGTTTATACTCCAGTACCCAGGCCCGATGCTCAGCAACGGCTCCGGCTCTCGGTATCGGTCTCGGATGCCCGTCCGCGAATCGGTCGGGAGTATCAGCATGGTGATGCGTTCCAATTCGGTATTATCTAATCGCGGTTGGCATGCCGGAGCTACCGCGATCTCATACTCCATCCTGGCGTAGCGCAACGCGCCTATACAGACCACGCTCGGACGCGGACGTACGCACGTTCGCCGTACGTGTACTTTTATATGTATACGCCCTTCATGTAAGCAAATCAACGCGCGCTCACCGCAGGTCGTTTCCACGGCTGATTTTTACTCGCGGCAAATAATAAATTATCGGGGCGGCCGTGCGTAATCGGTTCGGAATATAATCTGCGCATGGACAACCGTATCGCGCTGCGGTAGCAGCGGAGGCTCCCTCTTAGCCTACAATCTGTCTTACATATTCATTATAGCTGCAGGGTGAGCAGGTATTATCTTAGATGGTCGGTTTGGAACAACGTATAGCTTGTAATTTTCAAGGGGCCTCTCTCTTTCTCTCGGACTACTTCTCCCTTCTCCGCTCTCCTGCGCGTTTCTCTCGTCCGTTCCGTCGTATCCCCCTCCGTTCGTCTCTCGCCTACACTTCTCTCACACACACCCCTTACACGTTTTCCCTATCTCCTCTGGTCCCGACGCTCTAAGTCGCGACCCTTCCGGCCTCGGCGTCGCGTACCCCGACACCTGATCTGGCCGCGCGCCGTTACCCACGATATAATGACAGTTCGGTACGCGCGTATGCAAGTGTGCAAGTACAAACGTACGTGCACGCCTCCGTCTGATAATATCGCGGTCTGACCGTAATTGCCGCTCGCGCGCTCGTCTGCCTCGCCACAATGGCTCGAGTGACGATCCTGGAATTCCCGGAACTCCGAGCGGCGCCTTCTCCGGAGAGAAGAATCGGCATTCGTCGCTCTCGTTTGTACCACGCAACGACACGGTGCTCCGGATACGCATCGGATAGACCCGGTAGACCGCATTCAACGCGTTGGACATATTTAGCTGCAAGAATACGAGTTTTGCTTCCCTTACCGATTTTGTAATAAAAAGGTCTTGTTAAAACTAATAGTGTTTATAATGCTATAGAAACATATAGGAATTTCATTACAATGATAATTCACTTTGTAATTCTTTTACTCATTGCTGATACTCGTCGTTGACGTTTTTACGTAGATATCTTCTTTACAATATGGATTTTCGTGAAATTTCATCTTCTGGTACAATTACAAGTTCTCTCATAATTCTTCTTAGCGCAAGTCTTTACGAGGTGATCCACGTATTTCTATGGAGAGGCGATTAGATAGCAGAAAACGAACAGCCGTTCTCGGGGGGCTTAAGGGGCGACGATTCCCTCGAGACTTTCCGAGCAGGATTATCCTTCAATTTTCAAACTTCGGGTAGTGCATTTTCTTGACACGACACTCCGGTGAACGTATTCGGGCGTTATACGCGACACTCGGCGTATAACGCCGTACTTGTAGCTAACGCAGGTTGGATAGGTGCGCCGTGGAGAGCAGGTGCCACGTGAAGTGAATGACTGGTGGCATGTTAGCAGTAGCGGTGACGAAAGTGGAAAAGAGAGTGTGGAAGAGAGAGAGAGAAGAGGAGAAAATGAGAGAGGAAGGTTTAGGGAGTAACGTGAGTGAGGTATGCGACTCCTGTGAGTGGATAACGCGAGTTTAGTGAATGGGGCGAATGAAGTGAAACACTCGAAGTCGACGGAGCGTGCAACGAGTAGGTGATACGCTTTCTAATTATCGGAATTAACTCGACGGGAATAGAAGCGCAGCTTGACACGGTTCAAGCCGCGCGCCGCGCGATCTTCGCCTCCCTATTTTGACGCGAAAACACACCGCGCGTAATCTTGTGTACCGGTTTGACCATTTATTTTCCGTAATAGCATTAATATTTCGCGGAATGTTGTATAACATTTTCCACTTTTTAATACCGTTATCGTCGTTCGGTTTTAACGGTAAGTTATAACGTGGACATGTTGAAAGCACTCCATCATTAAATTATCATTACTAGCCGACTGGTTTTAGAAATTTTACTTCCACTAACTTGTTACGCCTTGCAAATCGAGTATTAATTCACGAGTGTCTGTAAAAAGTGCACTTGTTACATCTACTTTTATATCATTACTATCTCTTTCGTATTTCTGTATATTTTCTTCGCGCGGATATAAAAATAATACAATTTGACATAATGTAGAACGAAATAACAACGATTTTTAAGCTAAAATCTTACTGGAGGTTGATCGATTCTGCCGGGTAGATGGCTGGGGCGGCGAGCACCCGGAATCGGGGCACGCTTGTCGTACGTCAAGGCGGGGAGGAAAGTGCACCAGCAACAATAATCAATGGAGTTACTGCATTGGGGTGTGGCGCGCAGTGCCGGCGCCTCCTTGCTGTCCGACGTACTTCGATCCGTACCCCTTGCAACCCTGTCTTCGCCTCCCTCCTCCGGTGACTCCTTTCTCTCTCCCTCACTCTTACCTACCTACCCTTCCACCACCCTTTCCTCCTAACTCACTAGCTACCCCTCCGACGTTGTAGGTATCGACATCCCGTCTTGTGTCTCGTCGTCTTTCTACTTAGACACTTCTATCTTACGGAGGAATTGTAAAAGGAAACATTTATCTGATATAGCAGTTATTCTATAGAAAGAGTAATTGCAGATATCGATTACATCTAGTTTATAATCTATTTAAGCGTCAAGTCTAAAGACTGCGTGTTCAATAATTTTTGCAATTGTCTCTTATCTACATTCTCTTTCTCTTTTTCTTCGCATTCCTTTAGCGATAAATTGACACAAGGACGCAAAGAGTGATTCTGATTCAGCGATAGATAAAGCATCGACATTTCTGCGACGGATAATTGAGACAGATAATCACAGGTTGTCACGATATAATGACAAATTCATGTTTCCACACGATCCGAGGTCCGGACTGAAGCGCGCATGGTGCGTCGGGACCCTGGGGACTGGTTCCGGTACCAAGACCGCGCGTGGGTGGAGCGGATGCAGTAGCGCGAGCACAATGCATTGCGGACTGCAGGTGCCATGCACCGCAACGGAGCAGCGACGAAAGAAGTAGCGTTGCGCTGGTCAGCGCTGACACGCCCGGTTGCTTATGCTTCCGGCGCCAGCATCGTAGCCGAGTATCTCGCAGTTCCGAGCGGCGCCATGGAAGTCGCACTGCACCTGTTTTACAGAGTCTATCATTCAGCGCAATATTTGTCAGCTATCTGTTCGTCATTTATCATTTCTTAAGGAACATCGCTTTCCTGAACGATACAATACAAGATACAATATCAATAATAATGTGCGAAAGGTGAAA
>NW_020221999.1:0-16437 GCF_003070985.1 Temnothorax curvispinosus
TGTGTGTGTGTGTGTGTGTGTGTGTGTGTGTGTATATGTATTATATATATTTGTGCTGTTTAGACGCGACTGAAAAAATGGATGCAATATTAAGTTCGAATACAGCGTGGGAAAGACTGACGGGTCCTGATATAGATGACATGAAAGTCACTGAATGCGCAGATGCCTTTCTCACACTGCTCACCACGATTTCTGATAGATATAAACATTTGCCACAGCCTGGACATAGGTAAATCATACGAGATCGTTGTAAATAAGAGACGATAGTACTGACGATTGTTTATATTGATATTGTTGAAGATTACAGTTTCTCGACTTGCAATTAGAATTGGTTGACGATTGGCGAGTACGATTGTTACAATTGCTACATGAAAATTATGAAGATCCATTAACGTCGCTTATGCCATATATTCTCAATACATTACATTATGTCGCAACCGTTTTGGAAGAATGGGGCGTGACTGTTGTATGTATATCTTCACCTACAATCACACAAAAAAAAATGACATTACTTATCACGATCTTACATTTGTGTGTAGCACTTCTTGCAGCTGCATTTCTTCAAGAAGCAATTCGAAGCTGTGGAAAATGCTATTGACAGAGGCAGCGACGTTAACGAGAACACCGGAGAAATAGAGGGAACTGTATTTGACGAAGCTGTAGTTCTCTTACGACGATTAGAGAAGCAACTGATAAATGAAATCAGCGATTCAGTTGCTTTAGATGTAAAGGCAAAAAGTAGAGCTTACAGGACGGATAAGTAAGAACTTTTACTCACCGTTCACTATTACGATTATTATTTCATTCACATTACATTTAAAAAGTGCTTTTTATTATTCCAAGATGGTTTGCGATGCAGTCTTCAAAAGAAGTTGCTTCATTATCAGTAACACCGAGTGGTTGTCCCATGTTCCAAGAACTAGCTACGCGTCTTCATACATTGCACAGTGTTCTTGCATTGCCGTTGTTTAATCAAGCTTGGAAGAATTTAGCCGCTCAATTTGATCAAGTATGCAAAATAAAAATCAAAGGAAATAGATTGCTATTCACCTATAGTAATTTGTGTCTTCTTCTCAAATCCTTCTTTTCGCAGTTTCTCTTCGAAGAAGTTGTACTTGTAAATCATTTCAATAGCGGCGGTGCCGAACAATTACAATACGATATTTTGAGGAACTTATTTCCATTATTTGGTTTGTACATTGACAAACCAGAATCGTACTTTCCTTTGTAAGTCTCTAAAATTATTAAAGCTATATTCACTTAGTAGTTAAAACAGATGCCATGATTCAGTTATTTTGATGTTCCAGAATCAAGGAAGCATGTATACTTTTAAATGTCTTGACGGGTTCAGTAATATTGCTTGAAGAAGCGCTAAATAATAATGACAAAAATGCATCGACAGAGATCTTAGCGGATGTTGGAGTACACAAAATGCCTACTAAACTTGCTCTAAAAGTAATAGCGACAAGGACAGACATTATCCATATATAAGAGATCTTTCTCTTGAATATATTCTATAAAAATGAAATTTATTTTAATAGATTTTTCGCGCTTTCCGTTAAATTAGATATACTTTTCTATTCTTTCCCATTATTATATTTAATAATGTCCAGTCATTTTGCGCTGCTCTGTAAATAGCGTCTGAAGCGTTCTTAACATAGTAGTGTTATTCCACCATTGTCAGCGCCTAATAATAATAATCGATTGAGAGGAAGGACAGCCATGGCAGTAAGAATGCCTTTAAAAGCGTCAGATCTCAATTTCGATGAACTTAATGAAGCAGTCATTTCTATAGCGGTATAGACACCAATTCGATTTGCTGTTGTTCCTATCACTAATACCTGTTCGTGCATTGCCATGCAATGAACAGGCTCTGTTGCGCCTCTAAAAATTAATGAAGGATAATTTATGTAAATTATATTTTGTATGTCTAATTTCAAATAACATTACAGGTTTTTCTTACTTCATATGAAATTTAAGTTTTCCATCTATTGCACTCCACACGGCTATAGTTTGGTCCAACGAAGAACTAACTATAGTAGTTTCGTTTATCGCTTCTAATTGCAGTATCTGTGACATTAAAAATCAATAATGAAACGGTGAATTCTTATATCAAGTCTAAAAGTCGATAAAAGTCATTAAGTCTTTACCTCACATTCATGTCCCTTCCAAGACGCAATAATTAGACCAGTGCGAGTATCGAGTATCGTCAAGAAGCCTGATGCTTGACCTAAAGCGACCCAGTTACCACTGGGCGATACTGTGATACATCTTATTAAACCAGTCGGATTCATAGAAACCTTATCATATGATTTAATACGTTAAATTTTATACGAATATTAGTAATTATAATTTCACGCAATATCGACATATTTCATGCTTACTTTCATTTCATTGACATACTGGAATGTTCTACAATCAATAACTCTAAGGGTAATGTCCGTTGTTCCTACAAGAAGAGTCGTGGACGGAGAAGGACTCGAGGCTAAAGTGTTCACAGGACGACTACTTTCCGGACATCCCAGAAGCGAACCCATAAAAGGATCCCAACAATGAATCACGCCATCGCATGTCACTGCGTATCTCAAAGATTCCAAAAATGTAAGTGAAAGAATAGATTTCTTGTGTCCAGTATATGTGTATTGACACGATGAGACTGTAGTTCCATCACCCTAATTCCATTATATCAGTAAAATCATAATTCTGGATGTTATACAATGGACATTTTGTCAAATTGAATGGAATATATCTTACCTGGCTTCGTAAACTCCATAATTTCACAGTTTTGTCTCTGCCACCACTCATAAAACTGTTCTCATTGTCTAACACGTAAAGACATCTCACACTATTTGTATGTCCGTTGAAAGTCTGAAGTTTTATCTGTTTTATATTAAATATCGTATCCTTCTCCGGTCTCCCTATCTCGTGCTCCCAATAGGCTAGCCAATTACCGCGTAGTTGTCTACCAACGGATGACGGACAAGTTTCGCGACTGGCAACAATCTCCGTCGCCGATTGAAATCTCGCGTCATCTTTCTGTATCTCGAATCTATTTCCTATCACAGATATATTCCCAAAGCTGCAAACACCTTTATCAACCGATTCTACATTCTCTGCTACATCACAATCCACGGAAGTATTGTACTTATCCACGTTATCTTTAACAATGAGACACAAGGATGAACATATTATTTGCGTATTATTTATAACGACTAATAACTAAGTAATATATTTTGTGGGACATCTACCGTTATTTACGGAGATTGCTTTTATCCCCTGCTCGTAATCGTGACAAAGCTCTTTTATATGCTCGTGATTTTTAAGTATATGTTCCATCATTTCAATATCGACACATCTATAAAAAAGCATGTATGATTTATGAGCAAACTCAGTATTGAATACTGCTCGTAGTTCTTCAAATGCCTGTAAGTAAAATTTAGTACATATACACATTTGCGTTCACGTTAAAAAAAATCAAACTATTAGATCTTACTTTATTTCTTTGCAAGTCTGACACGTCGCTATTTTCTACAACCGGAGGGGAATACGAATCTGCAATGTCTGCGTCAAGTTTGTTCCACGCATAAGTTTCATTATTAACAGATTCTTCATTCGCAGCTTTCATCCTGTGAAATAGTAAAAACGATAAGAATATTTCTGCATATATCTCTGCATTTCATTAACGCACAATGTATAATCAAATTGAAGTACTCGTCTCCGTATTATTACCGTACAAAATGCTCGCAGGTTGTGCCTGCTTTTTGCCCAAAATTATTCAACAGGACTCCACCATCTAAATTTTTACTGAAAGCTTTGTCAAAGGCCAGAAAGAAGCGTTGAATTGGTACTGCTAAATGATTTTTCGTGATCACGCTGCCGAGCCGTAAGCTAAGAGTGAACATCGCTTCCAAGCATTTTTCAGCTAAGGCAATGCGTGCAAGCGTTCCATTTGGAAATGTAAATCTCGCGGTTGACAGTATGCGTACTGTGGGATGCAGGATAGATTTAACAATCGGCTCCTACATTCAAATATGGACAAATAAGAGCTATTTTTTTCATTATATTATTAAAATGTATAGTTATTAATTATATGATAAACATTACATGAAGCACATCCATTAACGTAGAATCATTGAGATATGTTGTGATGTGATTTAATAGAGCCAGACAAGAAATTAGGCCTCCTTCCAAATTTTGCGTAAGCTTTCTCTTGCACAATGCTAATAGCTCAACTATATGTGCGAAATATTGCAGCAATATAATTTGTTCTCCATATAATCCTGGAAAAATAGTTCATAAACTGTTTTTACTGACGCAATTAAAATGATTCGCATATTTTCGTACGTACCTGCAATAGCTGTGAGACACTCTAAGACTTTAATAGCATTTTGATCACCGGCTAGTATCGGCTTCTTCCATGCAACACCCTCCACACGCATAAAATTATTGTCATCGGTTGGCATTAAATTTTCTTTCCCAGCGTAACATAACGTCAGCATTCTCAGAAGATTTCGCGATAAGTATCGTGCTGTGAGTACTGGGCCAAGTCTATGAGACAGCCAGATAACAGATTCCGCGCTCATCTCGGAAATTGTGCATTCACTTAGAACGGATTTTCGGTAAATATGATCCAGCTGACGTACATCTTCATCGCTTGATTTGATTACATCGCTTTTGTTATCAAGATCCGCAGAAAGCATAGCAGGATTGTCTTCCTTAATATCTATATTGCACATATTTTCTGAGAGATTACTATCGGAATGGATATTCGTGGCGTATGCATTAACATAAGTAAAATCTTCGCTGGAAGTTTTACTGCCAACGTTGCAACCGATACTATTAAACTCGGTTACCAATTTAGCTCCACTGATATTTGATTGTTTAGGTATCGGAATCGTTGGCGATTTAACGGAGCTACCCGGCGAATTTTTGTTTCCATCGTCATTCAAATCATCGCAGGCATTCAAGTTGAGATCTATATGTAAGTCGATATCGTATGGCGCGGTATTATTTAATGAAATCCACGAATTATTCTCCGTCTCCATGGCAAATACTTCTGTAATACGTCCAATAAAAATTATCAGATAATTTTTCTCAGAGATAAGGGAGACCGGGACTATTCGTGACACTGCTAAAATTTTGTCGCGGGCCTAACTTTAAAATGCTTGCTGTTAGAAACCTGTAATATCAATCACAGATGTCTCTTTAGTGTCCTCTAGGTACCAACGGAATGGCATTTGCGTGTCAATCATTTTTCTCTCTCAGTGACAAAAAGTCTGATTTCAAGTGCTCAAAGTAAAAATTTTCAAATCCCGAAAATGTTTTCTCGCCGAATAAAATAATAAGAGATCCGAAACGGTAAGTTATATTCAGTCACTCGACTTCACTAAGCATAATGCATGAGTAGATTTTATGGTATTCTTTCTTATCTATAAGTCACGGATCATGAATGAGGAAAAACCACCCCGGGGCATTTTGTGACACGAGCAATCGGGGCAACCAAAAAAACCACAAATAAGCGTTCAAAGGAAGAACCAGTAACAGGGGCCATGGACGCCTTCGAGAAGTGGTTCCCCGTAATCGAATGTGAGCGATGAGGGCGATTAATGGAACAGGCGTTACTTTTTTCCTCATAATTTTTTATACATATAATATGTAAATTCTGACAAAGGCTTTTTCAAAGTATAAAGTAGATAAAAATTGCAAAAACGAAAAAAATCCATATAGTTTGTTCAATCAGAGAAAGTGTTATGCATTACTCCATGGCCTGTCACGAATTACCCCGGGGCCGGGGTAATTCGTGACACATGACACAGCGATACATTTCTTGATATATTTCGAGACTCGTGAGAGAAAAACCTTTTTTTTTTTTAAACTAGAGAGATGAACGATTACATCGCACTAATAAACATTTTTTAAACATTTATACGAAACGAGAAAAAAAATTCGAAACAAAAATATGTCACGAATAGCCCCAGTCTTCCCTACTTATTAAATCATTAACGACTTATTTAGCCAATCACCTTCGACATTGTTCTCTGTTGTTACATTAGACATGTGATCGTTGATCGTTGGTACAGAAAATACAGCGACATTGTGTTCGGTGTCTGCAAATGAATCTTCATCTAATGGAGATAAAATACCTTCTCCCTCACTGCAAGGTCCACTTAAGTCGCAGCTCCTTCATAGAAATTTATAAGCAATATGGAGTAATATGATATGTGAAACTACATTAAAATCATAATAAAATACAATTAATAAATTAAGGAGGTTCTACAAATAATGGATGTATCTAAAAATTGAAAAAAACTTCATGGACGTATAAATTGAGATGCAAGAAAAGTGCTCGAAAAATTTTAGCATCGGTTATCGTGTAAAAATTTGCAAAAATGAATTTTGAAATCACAGTTTTTAACATGAGCTACATATGGCCGAGGGGCTCTTGGAGACAGGAAACGAGATACTAATTATATAAAGACGACCTACCAGATTCCAAAAACGGAGCTCTTATAGATCTTAATCTAAGCTTTTCAGAAATATCGAGAAAAACAAGGGTTATCGCGTAAAATTTTGTGATATTGGCTATTGAAACAGGCCATATCACAGTTCACGTAGCGTGCTTCGAATAACAAGGGAGATTTGGCAATGTCGCAGCGACTGCACCCGCACAAAGTGTACAGCCAGTACAGCACCACAGTATGACAGCACCTCAAACTTAAGCACCTAACGTTTACGAGCGCTTACGGAGAAGTACTCGCTCTAGAATTGTGAAATTGTGAAATAACCACGGTCATGTGAGCAGAACTGTCAAGTTCGCGACGTTACCACACTTTCTTCCATGTATAAGCCGCCAGAGTCAAGGAGCACTTACGAGCGTGTAAATGATATTTTTAATTATTCCTCGCTTCGACTAATATGGGTATGATATAAGCTCTAAGGTCATCAAAATTCACGAAAATATTTTATGAATACTTAGAATCGATGAATTTGAAGATTTTCTCTTCATCTCTCAACTGACTAAAGAGTACCTGTAGAACCTCCTTAATTATCACTTTTTTTCTTACTTCAAATTCACAGTTCTATGAGTGCACGTGTCAATCGAGCCCTGTACATAATCTTTGTATCCTCCCACCGCTTCCACCAAAGGATTTATGAAATTGTCTAAAAATCTTCGTAGCCCTAGCCTAACTATTAACTTCAGCAGGAACATTCGGTGATATAATCGAGTAGTTCGAAACTTTGCGAGCGTTCCCGTAGGTATTATATCAGCGTACAATGCAGTATCCATGATAGAGCCGTTCTCGTACAGTTTTGTAATAGGTGAGAGAAATGTATCGACTGTATCCTTCGGTCCCAACGTTCTGCAACAGAAAATGAGAAAAATCGAAAGAATCTAATAATATAGTTACTCAGAAAAAAAAATTGTAAATGCACTTACTTTGCAATGGGATCGAAAAGATGCCATACTGCCAATACCGCACTATAAGGTTCTTCCATAATTTGTACTATGTGAGGTACTATCAATTGCAAAGTGGCTTCTCTCATACCACCGACATAAGGTAAAAGCCGTTCTAATTCCCTGGCGATTGCTTTTACTTTGCACTCACAAATTTTACACAGGTACTTTGTCTTCGTTTTTATTAAAAAATCAACATCGTCCTCGATCTTCACAATAGAATTTAATTCTCGTACCAAACCATTGTATTCTTGCAACATTTTAACAATGTTATATAAGTATTGGCAATATTTGGAGAATGGGAACAGACTGCCAGATAAAATTGGTTGAAGAAATTGATGAGCGGATGGCGGTGGTAGGCCCATGTATGTTATCGTTGAATAACGAAAAGAGGTCTCATTCATCTAAATATAAAATTTATCACGTGCATATTATACTTATAATAAATTCTGCAATGTGTATCTCGATAAAATATAAGATCTTTCAGAATTATAGAAAGACTTAACTGACTAGACCTTATAAAAACAAATAAAGAAAGTCTTAATAAATGTCTTATTGTTAGACCCGTAAATTAATTTTCAAAATATCGAGCTTTTTATAAAATATATTCTTTATACAATTATAAAATCATTAATATCTCAGATATATCGGAGAGCGTCAACAAACTTATTGTCAGACAATGCACCGAAAATGATTTTTGATTAATGTAGAAGAAATTCCAAAAATTTTTAAACGCATATATGTTTGTATAGAGGGTGTCCGATGTTAATCGATCACCCCCAAAAACTTTTTTAGTTGTGATTCTAGAAAAAAAAGTTTCAGACGAAAATTGTTTGATTTGAAGGGGGACATATATATGATTTCAATATGAGTCGTGTCATACATGTCATTTTCAAGAAATTTTAAAGAATAATTTTTTAAATAAAACTTGATTTTTTTCTTGAAATAAAAGTTGTAGATCTCGTCGAGACGTTTTCAAAACACTATAATAAAGCCCTCTTTCATTAAGAATTTCCCAAGATATTTAAAATTTTGTTATAATATTTTTAATCTAAGATATGAAATATCTTGTGAAGTATATTCACTTTTCTATAACTTCACCTTCATACTTGTATACGTAGAATAATGAAAGGAAATGAATAATAATTTTTACATTTGCAATTTTGCAAAATTGAATGCGTCTATAAAATGCAATCAAATTTTTTTAAATAACTTTCTATATATATATAAAATATATTTTTACAACAATCGATTCCTTTCATTATTCTACGTATAAAAGTAAAGTGAAGGTAAAGTCATCGAAAAGTGAATACTCTATGAGATATTTCATATTTTATACTAAAAATATAATAAAATTTTAAATATCTCAGGAAATTCTTAAGATGATGCTGGAGTCGTCTGTTTTATTGATAAAATTACCATTTTCTTTCTACTCATGTAGCGTCGTATTAATTTGACGAAATTAAAAATGCTTCTCCATAATTGCAGTACATACATCAATAATTCAGGGAAACTCCGATTTGATATAGAAAACGAGAAAAAATTACGAATTACAGATTTCCTTACCTACTTTTATCCTAATATGGCGTCTCAAGTTATAGCAATCGCTGTCAGCTCATCCCAAAAGATGTGCTTCATATAAAAGATATACCATTGATACGAACGTGAAAACGAGTTTCCCTGAATTGCACAACAAGAAAAACATCAATGGACCCTCCAAATCTAGATTAGAAGTCTAATATAAAAGTATAGTATGTATGACGATTCGTGCGTATGTGTGCGTGCAATGTAGGTGCTATCCTTGTCTATACAAAAACAGATATAGGTCGATAGCATAGAAAATGGTAATTTTGTCGGTTATACAGACAGCTCCAGCATCACCTTAACGAAAGAGAGCTTTATTATAGTGTTTTGAAAACGTCTCGACAAGATCTATAACTTTTATTCAAAGAAAAAATCAAGTTCCATTCTAAGAAATTAGTCTCTTTTAAAATTTCTTGAAAATGACGACATGTATGATACGTCTGACATTGGAATCATATGTCCCCTTTCAAACCAAACAACTTTCGTCCGAAGCATTTCTTTCTAGAATTACAAATAAAAAAGTTTTTGGGGTGATCGATTAACCTGAGAGAAGGTTAATCGATCACCTGTATAAGAAGGTATGCTGAAGCATGTGTAGAAAAAAAATGCTGACATTTTTTTTTATGAATTTTCGAATTCTGCAGTTGTCGTTAAGCCAAATTCTCTGAAATATTAGCTATTTTACAGTATGATTTTTCTGGTTTATTTTTCTTAGTTTTATTAGTCAATTAAATCTTTATCTAATATGAAACATCCTGCATAATATGAAATATTAAAATTACCATTGAAATATCATTCATCTCTACGTTACCTACATTATAACTCTTTGGCATAATATCAATTTGTAGCAATAAAGACACAACGTTTCTTATACATTTCGGCAAATTATCTGCCGATGTCTTTAAGATATTCAGACACGTCGCGAATCTTTGTGCAAATAATACTTTTTCAACGTTCCAGGTTGCGCGGAATTTTCCGGCTAGAAATATTTCCACTATCAGACAACCGAGTATTTGTTGCTCTTTAATACGTCCACTGGCTACAATTTGCTTGTAATTTGTGGAAAAATCATGTGATCCTATTGCAGGTTTATAAACTTGATGGTTGACTTTATGCATGAAGGCATGTGTAGTTTCTACTTGTACGATTGCTGCAACGGGATTGAAATCCTTCGGAAGAATAATAGGCTGATTAACGGGCTTATCTGATTTAACGTTATCCTCTGAAAGCAAAGAACCTCTGGAACGACTCAATAAACGACTCAATATGAGAGGCGACGATCTTGATGCGTTCGTTACTGTCGCAGATAATTCCTCTTCTTCAACACCAGAACTGTGGCCCTCATCGTCACTAATTCTACTCGCGAGTTGATCACTTTCTATAATCATAATAATTTGACAATTATTACAATACAAGAATATCCTCAAAATTTCTGACAATTTGAAATCTCCGTCAAAACTTACTACTTCTATTAGTTGAAGATATCGGCCGAAGACGTGGTGGTACTTTACCCCAATAGGGAGATGGAGTTATTTTTTGTGGATGTGGTTGTGTGAAAAGTTGTACAACACCAGAATTAGTTAAATCAGTATGATTATCAACTAATTGTAGACAAACGTTTTTCGACTTTATAGCAGCTGAACCTGATAATCTATCATATAATGAATATAATATCAGAAAAGTTCGAATAAATAATAAATAACTCATTGGACTACGTTCGTACTTGTAGCCGAAGGTCAAGTCTATCCAGTGATGTAATCTTTCCGAAACATAAAAGCTCTCCAATGTTTCCCTATGTTTTTCAATAAAATCCTCTGGAGACGTTGCCCATGCTGGAATTTCTAAATCTGGCAAGTCCTCGTGAATAGACTGTAAACAAGACATTTAATCTAAAAATATCTAATCTATATTTTATTGTTAAATATTAATTTATATTATAGCGGTAATGCATGGTTCCATATGGCAGTTGGCTCTAATCGGCGGGTTCCGGATTCGATCATGACCTTTAGTCTACGTGTGTTTGCGGAGCGTGCTATTAACGCTATTGCATCGCTCTACTTGTTTTACATCTAATAAGCGATATAGATATTTAGGAACGACGCAACAGCGCTAACAGCGCGCTCCGTGAACGCACCCTGTATGTCTCGATTTTATGAGAGTTAAGGTTATAAATGAAGGTACATGAGATAACCTATTTCAAGAATTTGTTTTTCTCTCTCTCTCTCTCAACTGTACGTAAATAATTTAAATTATTTTACCTTAAAAACACTAGGATCGATAAAAAACTGCGGTATACATTCATCAGGACTCCAATCGTGTAATCTTTGAATTGAAGCTGGATATTCTCCAGGCACCCATAAAGGTCGTACATGTTTACAGAGCACAGATTTATTATATCGGCGTGAAAGATATACATAATAGGTAATCTCTGACAAAACGTCAGATACATGGTGTCCAACCTACGAATTAACGTTGCTTTTATTTAACACGAAACAAGTCTCTTACATTCACACAATTTATATACCTCGGTTGATTGCGAGTCAAACGTAAGATCCAACTGTCTGTCTCCCTTGTTTAATCGAAATTTGGACTTTGTCAGATCTCTCCAGTTTCCACCATTTCTCGATGTAAAATCCGTTACCCAAGGCATAACATGATGACAGCTGGGATTACCGTATCTCCTACCAGCCAAATTATTGATCGCAGTTAAATAATCAAAGTTGCTGATACAATTATACATCCACATCTCGCATAATTTTTCAATATTTTCATTTAAACCAAAATCAGTGTTGTGTGAACAAAGTCCACCATTTTTTTTATCATGAACATTGTCACTCAAATTTTTCTCTTTACTTTTTTGAGTAGTACCTGTACACTCGCTATCAGGTTTCAGATAAATATTATCGTTTAATTTAGGTAATACCTAGGAACAAAATTAACAAACAAGATATTTTTTCTTTCAATCTTATTGAATTCTTATTATATACTCATTATACTCTTTTGTCTTATTAAATACTAAATATTAATTGTGCTAAAATATTTAATTCTGCTATGCAAGATATACCTGAATAGTAAAATTGTCTGTAACCAATATGTCACTAAGCGTAATTTCTCCTAACGCAAGACCACGATCGTGCAAGTCTCTGGATAATCTCAATAACTGATAAACTACAAACAATGGTTTTCCATGACTCGTACTAAGAGCAGCGGGACTGTACATTACGCACCTAAAATTAATGTCTATAAGTAATAGAATATAAAAATATCTTGCAAATATTGTTATATGTTGAAAATATACAAATAAATATAGTTTGTGTATACTCACTCACGAAGAGAATAATTTGCAATCTGCTCATAGAACATTATAAATGCGGATGATGTTTCTATGGCAAAATGAATTGGTACGAGATTGCAATGTGTTTCAGATAATATACCATTTGATACTGATAAGACCATACCGTGCTGTACTTGTACCAAAGTACAGCCATACATTCTATTCAGTATTTCATGCATGATGGTAACGTCGCTTACATTAGCAGTGATATTAGATTGTTCCTTTTGTTCAACAAAATTCCAGGGATCTGTACATATTTTACAAGAAATGATTGACTAATATAAAGAAAAATATCTATACGGAATAACCAAATCTATTAAGAATATTAAAAATTAAAAATAAATTTTGTAGATAAAATGCTAGCAGAAATATAACAGATCTGCTAACAGAATATAATGATAGATTGACTATAAAAACTGAGCATTTAAATATTTATGAAGTGACAATTCTGTTCAATTTCTACCAACAATCTACTGTCAGATTATATCAGCAAGCTCTGCCAGCAAAACCATGAGTTAATGTAGATAAATGATACTGAATCTATTACTGAAATATCTGAATAAATCCACAGCCAATCTATCACCATACTACAGAGTTTGTTTACTGGATAGTAACAAAAAGCTGGAAATCTAAGTTTAAAAATTTTTAATGGTACGTTGAACACATACTGTAATATTTCTTATATGTTTCTTTCCATAGATTTCGATAATTAGTTTCTGCCACATAATGCAACAATTGCGAAAACATTAACTCTTCTTGGTTCCTTGTGCTACTGATAGGCCTTCCTCTCGGTAAAGGAATTGCATTCCTGTGTTGTTTTACATATACCTAATGATAACAAAATTTTACCTCGTGTCTCGATATATATTATTTCATATGAAACATGCGAAAAATGTTGAAAATACTTTTGCATAAATTCTCAGCCAATCGCCACCCAATTCATCGATAGTCGGCTGCGCTGCAATTTCATCATTGGACAAACGATCGTGACTAATAAAAGTAAACGAGCCAACTGTTAAAAACCGGGAAAGCCAATTTCTGTGAACTGTCAAGCAAATTCTCTCATCTGTCAGTATCATATACTTTGTTGGTACCAGCAAATGTTCCTTTATTATATCCATTTCGTTTTATTCAATCACTATATTTGTAAATAAAAACTCGTTCTTTTTCTCCATTTTTATTTTATTTTGTATCGACGTAAAATAAAATAAATTACGTATATTTATGTGTACATACTGACGATACTGACACATATGTAGCATCAAGTCAACCGCAGCCATAAAGGCCTTCTTCTTTTTTGTTTAATGGCACCCGCCTCTTGTCAGTGGACGATACGGCCAATTTCTTGTTGAATGAAAATTGAGTGTCAAATGAAGCTTGTGTCACTATTGAATACAGGTGCTATTCCGAACGCAGCCTTATGGCATTTTCGATTTACTACTCGACCCGACTCCCGACTCGGGTCGCATCAATGGACGTGGTCGACGTGGAATACATACATAGATATGTATGTATTCCACGTCAATGCTAGAGTCCTGTATACATGATGCGACCCGACTGACCCGAGTTAAGGTGGAAGCACATAAAATTGCAGGAGCCATGAGCAGAAAGCAGAAGCCATATGCGCATGCGCTATGGTATTCGTAGAGCTCTAACAGATACCATAGCGCATGCGCATATGGCTTCTGCATTCTGCTTATGGCTCCTGCATTTTTATGTGCTTCCACCTTTAGGGATCCTCCAGAGAGGGATCGGACTAAGCGGGTATCGTTTTCTATTGGTCGGCGACCATTTGTTTCAAAACCGGAAACAGAGAGAAAAAGAGCGAGCGAGTAAGAGAGATAGAGCCATACACACACGCGTGCGCGTGACCGTAAATCGCAACGAAACGAGGAGAGGAGAGCGAGTAAAGCAGAGTTACAGGACGAACGGACGGATGGCCGATGCTATCCGGAGAAAGGAAAAACGTGCGCCATAAACTAAAAGAAGAAGAAGACGAACGGACGGAGAGAGAGCGTGGCTCGCGCGAGCGGAGAAAGGCAGTCGCAGGAAACAGAAAACCGCGTCGTCACGGTATACCCTGTCGTCGTCGCCGTCGTCGTCGTCATCGTTATCGTCATCGTCGTCGTCGCGCGTCGTCGTCGTCGTCATTCGTCAACCTACGACGCAGCGTTCTCCTTTGGCGTCAACGATCGGAGAAGGACGAGGACAAGTTAGTCGTGTAGGTTAGTACGCCAGTGAAACGATAATTAGTTAAGGAACTTTACGGTGCCCTTGCCTCGTCTATGATTATTTCACGTGAAACGTTGCTCTATTTCTGTAGGACTATTAGGCTATTCTCATCTACGCGCCTGACGAAAGAACGGTGGTGTACGATTTAGAAAGCTGCCTGCCATTTTCCACGCATTTCTGGAAATACGCGACCGAGACCTTCCGTTCCGACGAGGCGTTACGACCCGAATATCACAGAAGATTCCGTCTGGTGCCCGCCAGCATGTACCTATAGCAGTTTGCGTCGAATCGGCATCACATGAAACGCAAGGACACGGTACTTGGATCAAGACACCGCTGGATTATCCTCCGATCTCGACACCAAGATTAAAATATAAATCGAAAATGTGACTGATCAAGTTTTACAAGATTTTTTTATACATTTATTATACACAAATTAATTTTACACGATTCAGCAATTTTCAAACACTTCATATACACATTTTTGAACATTTTTGCATTTATATATTTATTCTTTTAAGTTACATCTGTTTTTTGTCATCAATATATATTTTTTACGAATCAATAAATATTTTTTACGAAAGGAACTCTTGCGCACCAATTATCACTAAAAAAATTTGTTTATATTTTATTATTTGTAAATAAACTATAACTGTAAGAATTACTGTACAACATTTTCGGTATTTAAATATGAAATATTTTATTTTTCTCATTGTATAAGAATAATTCACTCATAAAAAAGTCATGTAAAGTTTCATTGTTGACATTTTTCCGCGATGCTGATTGCTTTTTTATTGCACTTATTTTGTAAACATCTATCATTACTTATTTTGACAGTTTGTGTATTAATTCGTTAATAGTATAATGTAATAGGAATTGTATAATTAAAGCTAAATAACACGCGCGTAGCGCGCGTCTGTCATGTCTAATTATATAAAATATACACATTTGCATTGAAACACGTTTGAGTTTTGCCGCTGAATATACCACTTCCGGTTTTGAAACAAATGGCGACGGTTAGTCCGATCCCTCTCTAGAGGATCCCTAACCCGAGTCGGTTTGAGTCGCAATCGAAAACGCTATTAGTTAACTAAAATGCTATAGTGTATGTACGTGACGTAACTATAGCATTTTAGTTAACTAGGCGTTCGGAATAGCACCTCAAGATCTATTTCCATTCGAGTGGTGAGGCAGCATGAACTGTGAGCGTAATGTAGAAAGAAAAGCTTAAACGTGGAAGCACATAAAATTGCAGGAGCCATAAAGCAGAAAGCAGAAGCTATATGCGCATGCGCTGTGGTATCTGTAGAGCTCTACAAATTCCACCTTAAGGGTTGATTTATAATAGCCGTAACCGTTGATTTAAGCCGTAATCTTTAAGAAATTGACCAATCACAGTTGAATGTGAGAAGAATAATCGACTGTGATTGGTCAATTTCTTAAAGATTACGGCTTAAATCAACGGTTACGGCTATTATAAACCAACCCTACGGTGGAAACACATAAAATTGCAGGAGCCTTGAGCAGAATGCAGAAGCCATATGCGCATGCGCTATGGTATCTAAAGAGCTCTAACAGATACCACAGCGCATGCGCATATGGCTTCTGCATTCTGGTCATGGCTCCTGCAATTTTATGTGCTTCCACCTTTAAGGGGATCCTGCAGTGACTGGCGAACTTCCTCGATGTCGATAATAGGCTTGTTCGCGTTGCTTGAAATCCCCAAACATTTTTGCACTTGAAATGAGATAAATATATATTCGGCCGTTGGAGAGAGAGAAAGCGAAGATGCTGAGTGCAAAAAGTGCAAGCAACGCGAACAAGCCTATTA
>NW_020221999.1:16537-30508 GCF_003070985.1 Temnothorax curvispinosus
CGGCCGTTGGAGAGAGAGAAAGCGAAGATGCTGAGTGCAAAAAGTGCAAGCAACGCGAACAGACCCAATGTCAACCTTTCTAATTTTGTTTTCCCTATATCTGTCTTTGTCTAACAAATTGACATCTGTCCTTTTTTCGATTGCTCGCTATCTCTCGCAAGATCCGGCAACTACTGTTGCTGCTCTTCTTGTCATTTGCATCCGTATTTGCATTACTAAAATAATTTTTCGATGGATCTCTTTTTGTACGCATTGAATCTTACTTCTACTTGCACGATATTATTCCTACCATGGTAGAAATACAAGGGTATGCTCATACCACAGTATATACAGTAGCGCAACTCTCCTGATTTCTTGTTGTCTAAAATGGAGTGCGTATGCGCGAAATAAGTAAGCGCTCACTAACACCATCTGAACGTCGTTCTCTAAACTTCTTTCTCAATTGCTCTTCCTTTCTCCGTTCTGCTCCGCTCCCTCTCAGAATTTAAATGGTCAGTTAAGTAAATGCCTATCTGTATTGGAACAGAAATTTGGAGAGAATTAACTCAATTACCCACTGAATGCTATTGAGAGCTGTTAGAAGTGTTTGACAGACTCTGAATAACTACGTTTGTGATGAAAGTGAAAAGAGTTTAGGAGTATAAAGTGGTTACAAACCTCAGAAGGTAGGATAATTATTCATAATCATTGTACTTAAAATCAGTCATGCTTAAATTAAGAATATCGTTTATCTATTTATCTTGTGAAACTAACTCTGTGATACTCTAATATCTAGAAAGAATTGCTGCTTGATTCTACGTTGTCTATGAACGGTTACATTTCTGAAATACTTATTAAAATGCAAATTTCTGGCTGAAACAGACGTCAGATGATTCAGATCGACTTCACAAAAGATAGTGGTGTCGATTTTGAAATGTCCAGCATGCATTCCACAATACAATACAATTTGTAAGTTATCATATAACAGCGTTTCATGATTTAATTCAGAATTTATATTAAAAGTAATGATTTTTTTTTCTTGTAGGGAAGGTCCATGGTTGAAACTATATGATACTTCCACCGTTTGAATTTTTAGTAAATTGCGGAAAGATAACATATTCTCTCAGCAACATTTATCTAAAAAGATACAAGTACGTACGTATTATACCATCTTACTTACAAAAAATTAATACGTCATTTAATATTAATGTGGCATATTATCAAATATTTTATTTTAATTAATATTGTTGCGGAATTTATAGATATCTTGTTTCGATATAACAATAACAGCTATAGCGCTCGGCAATGCACAAAATCTAAACGCAATACCGAGCGAGAAGGATTTCAAAATTTATATGATAGAAACAAATCATGGAGATCCACATCCAGACACGGGTATTCCACCTTCTTTTGCGACAATAAAATCTGAAATGATTCTAGGCAAAAACCGTCAGTTTTTCATTGAAATGGGACGACCGACGAAAGTACATTTCTCTTTATCCCGGCTCAATCAACTTTATAACATACGGAATAAGGTAACTCAACAAAGAATGTATAACATATTCGTATATATTTTCAACAGTTCTAAATTATATCAATGTTCTAGGTATTATCGTGTTTTATTGATGACGACGTGCAAGTACCTACAGAGAAGAATGAAACTACGGATATGGATTCGCAAAATATAGCAGTGCCGACGAAATCGAGGAAATTCAGTGTACCTGATTTACATTTAAATACAAGACAGGTTGTATTATCCTTGAAGACTGACACCGGAGCAGAAATTATTACCAGTTTAGCATCGTTAAACGGAAACCTATCGACACTTCTAAGACTAGACAGAATATATTCAAATCTATCCATAGATTCTTTCATTGTATCTGCTATCTTAAATGGGAATATCAAAGTGCTATTAAATCCATGGTGTTGCAACTTCGTATGTGGATTTTTGTATGTGACTTTTGCTCACTCGGATCAGAACGGCTCTTAGAAGAAATTTTATAAATTTATAAATGCAATGCTCAATCCGGCGTATGGGAATCATCGAGATAATATAATACATATGTCATTATTCTATCCAGATACATTTTATATAAGCCATAAATTACTGCCAATTGATTGATGCATATCTATCGAAGTACATACCCGATAAAAACAGTACGGATCCACGTTATTGCTACGTGGATTCGATGTGGATACGACGAAATTACGTGGATTCGACGTGGATGTGACGTGACTGTTTTTATCGGGTATAGACTCTCATCCAATGAAGCATTAACGGAACGCGCGGAAGCGCGTCCGAAATACAACAATCTTCGCTGCTTCTGCGAAGTAACAATATGTTTGTAGAATTTCGAATCGTTACTCGATCACTCTTTCGAGACACTTTTATATTTTCAATATATCATATTAGGTATACATTGATTATTTTGCATATAAAATTTTATTTTGCATGTCTGTATGTACGATAAATATGTCGCTCATATTATACGAATTGTTTGTTATAACAATTAATGATACAATATTTCAAATCTGTATACCAATTTAGTAATATAATCATTAATCGATATAGGAGTCATGGATTCTATTTTATATTTTCCTATATTTATATTCCTAATTTCAGTGTTTATAATCCTATAATATTCTGTCTGTAACATCGGATAAGAAAGAATCCTTCATAATCTATCCGAAAACAGTTTCTGCATCAGAAAGAACATAAAATGGATTAGTATATTTCTTATCCTTCAGATACAAAGAAATTATTTTTCTATTCTATAAGAAATCGCAATGCATTCGAAATAGCGCTTAGATAGAGCTCTATTAGAATACTATCTAAACATAATTTCGAATATATTACGAATTCTTATGGAGTAGAAAAGTGATTTTTTTTGTATCTAAAGAAGAACTCAGAATTGGTGACATAGAAAAGAATTTCTTTTGAACTCTTAAGAGTTGTTTTGGGACAGAAATAATATACGGAAAAAATACTTTAAAAATTTTTTAAATCGAGAATTTTAAAAAAATTCCTTTTTAATTTTCCGTGCTATCCGGGTACATATCGTCGTATTAAAATTAAAATTTCATTTATCGCATTTTAAATTAAGCATGAATATAGTATATCTTATTTTTATTTTGGATGCATAATTAAATCATTCGTTTATTTCATTTAATGTAATAAAACTATTTTATGTTAAATATTTTATAATTATAATTGTTTTCTTATAAGTATAATGTATAAAATATTATATTTTGCTTTTTGGTTGTTCAATATATGTTATATAACATTATATTTTCTAATAATTTACCTCAATATATTTATATTATTCAATCTGCAATCACATTTATATAATTTTATTTTTTCTCATTTTTGAATTTTTTTTCTTATTTTTAATAGATACATAATAAATATTTATCTTTATTATTTTCATTAAATTCAGATTAATTTCATGTAAAAGTGGAGTGAGAGCGGAGAAAGAAAGAGCAATTGAGAAAGAAGTTCAGAGAAAGACGTTGGGCGCGTAAAACCGCTCAATAGCACGTGATTGGCTCTTATACTTTTAGATCCAACGAATCAGCGTAGCGTGTCGATAAGACGACACTTAACAGTTGTGTCTGCCTGAACGTGGCCGTTCAGTTGGTGCTAGTGGGCGCTTACTTATTTCGCGCATGCGCACTCCATTTTGGACAACACTAACATCAAAGGCGCCGTCAGAGAGTTGGCCGCAGGGGGAAGTGATCCGCGCAGTTCCTTGGGCCTAACGCACCTACGGCATTACCGAGTTCAAGACACCGCGGACATACACGTACAATTACACATACACACATACACTTACACATTCTCGAGTCTGAAGTCTTACTATGATTTTGCGAGCCTACGAGTCCGAATGGAATAATGGCCGTTTACATCCGTGATGGAGCATATAGTATAGCGCCATAAAATAGAAGAAGAAGAAGAAGCCGTCAGAGAGTTGCGCTACTGTATATACTGTGCTCATACCGTGTCAGACCACTGCGCATTCCCACCACTTTTGTTTAAGCTTACGTCATATTCGTGTAGCATCGGAATGAATCGGATGTACTCGGTGATTCGCAATGGCTGCGTTCGCTCGGTTCGCTGTTTATGTCGAGTAATTCGTTTGTGATTATTACAGTGTACGCAATGACGTGTAATGTGAAAGGGTGTGGGAACTATCTGGCAAAGATCAGAAAGATCGAAGGAAATAAAATAAAATATTTTTCCTTCCCAAAGGATCCAGCACTGTGTAATAAGTGGCGTCAAGCATGCGGAAAAGAAAATATTTCACCAAAATATGGTATGTACTTTTGTATAGTAATAGTTGCTTTCCATTTACACTCAAGTGATCTGAGTCACTCAGATATGTGAGTATTTTTATACTCAGGTAAGATATGTCATTTTGTATTTACCTGCTTATTTTGGTGACAAAGCTATCGCATAATAATAATACCGGTCCATAGCCTCACTTTTAATGTGAGTTTATTAGATTCATTAAAGCACATGGTCTCTGTTGAGGACGATTAGTTTTCGCGCTTCTCGAACTTTCGCGATCGGAATGCTGACACGAGGTCGGCACGAGGCGGGCCGGGATAGACCAAACCACCCCTCTCTTATCACCTGTGCTCCTGCTCCGAATTCTGTCGCAGATATCAGCTACCGGCGTGCGAGTGTGTATCGTCTTCAGAATAAATGCGACTTTCATACATAACGGTCTGATTTCTCTGTGCTACCCTATCTCTCGCAACCGTGCGTTCCCAGATTATCGCAACAGTCTCGATTGTGGATAAAAACTCAGCTGAATCTCACTTGCCATCATGCAAAAGGAACGTGCATTTAACTGAGTTATGACGTCACAAGTGAGAATTATCTGAGTTTTGATGTAAATGGAAAGCAACTAATATTGTACCACAGATTTCTCTTGTTTATTATTATAAGCATATATTTAAGAATCTTAAACCTTGTTTGCTTCAGCTAGGATATGTTCGAAGCATTTTGCTGATGAAGCTTTTACGAAGCCCTTACAAGAACATCTACTAGGTTATTCACCTACACGAACTAGGAAGATACATCCTGATGCTATCCCGACGTTGCATCTCCATGCAGTACCTCCACTAACATCAAACGAAAATGTGTTAGCTGAAACAATGCCTTTGCCTGTATCAAATGAAACCTGTATATTAAATATTTGCATTTATTGTTATTTGATCTTTTATCTGCATCTTTCCTCTGCATATATAGTTCTTTATGTCGTACGCCACAATATATTTTTGTTTTGCGTCTCAGCTGACAATTCTTTTCCAATCGTTTTCCGACCAGTTTTGATTAAAACTAATAATTCGCAGAATTTTAATAATAAATGACTGGAAATTAAAATCTCGTTTTATGTGAAATTTTTCCGTACGTCGCAATGATTTTTATTCAATGCACACAATTCTTTTTTTCTTAATAATAATAATATTTTCTGTAATATCATATATTTAGACAAATCCACATAAAATAATTATAAAATTCGTCAAATAACAATAACGTTTCTAACATCTACAACGAGAGACAAATTCGGGAAACGATGAGCGTTTATCCGTATGTCACGTGCGTTTTTTATATTTATATATTTTTGTTCATATATATTTATTTATTTATAAAACAGAATTTTCTCTCACATAAATGATCAACATTATTTTGTATTCACATATTGTCCGCTCAAAATGCTTTTATAAATGACTATTATAGATTCGCTGCTTAAATGTGCCGCTCAGTGTGACGTAAGCTTGAACAAGTCGCTGATTGGCTGGGTTCGGAAATATGCGCAAGAGCATACCCTTGTATTTCTACCATGATTCCTACATGTTTTCCCAAGGGCAGATGATAAAAATTATGTATGTATAAACTGCAGAATTTTTGTTTTAAGCAAATATTGCCGTCAGGTGACAGCTGCGTATGTGCCCAAATAAGTAATATTTTTAATTTTTTGGTGTTTTTGATATAAAATCGCGTTTTCTACCCTAGATTTTTGTGCGTACTTTAATTCTAGACCAAAAACTTGCAATTCTGTAAAACCAATTAAAAGATCCATCGAAAAACGATAATGTCGGTAAATCATACGGCTGCAGGCTCCCCTTAAGGAGCGGCGGAATGGCAGAGTAGAGATCCTGGGGGTCGATTCTGTATTTTGAGACAAGGTGAAAATTACAAAAGTGAACAAATTTACTAGATTTCGACAAATGAAGTTGTAGATTCTCTAGTGAATTTCCTCACTTTTGTAATTTTCACCTCGTCCCAAATACTTGCAGATATGCCTTCGCGTTTTTCACTCTAACTAAGGCTGAGTTTCCACTGAGCGCGTCACGCGTCGCGTCGTCCGAGTTGAACCAATCAAAACATCCCATTTCGATCCCGTCACAAGAATGTAATGAAATGGAATGTTTTGATTGGTTAACTTGTGACGACGCGACGCGTGACGCGCTCAGTGGAAACTCAGCCTAAGGCGTTTCCTAAGTAAACACTTTTTATTAAATCTTAACTGCGGAACATATCCTTCTTTTAATTCCGGGTTTGCAATATTAATATCCATATACGAAATTGCTCTCGCAGGAATAGTAAAAATTTCTTCTTTTTCTTCAAAAGGTATACTAACGTTATCCCATTCTAATTGATTTTGCTTATAGTTGACCTTTGCTCAAAATTGTTTAAAGAAATCCGACCCCAAAATCCCATTTTGTGGAATTGGAAAATCGTTTTTGACTAAATGAAAAGTGACTGGACATCCTAAGATATTTACCTGTGCCTGTCCTAAGGTGGTCACATGATGCGTCGTAATTCCACTAAGTCTTAGAATTTCATTTTTATCCACTATGGTATTGGAAATAACAGAATTCTTTTTAAATAATCAGTCCTAATCCACTGTCTACAAAAATTGTAAGAATTTTAAATCCTCCGTAAGGGCCTGTTAATTTTACTAACGGAACGTCTTCAAACTGCTGATTTAAAGTAACTGATTCTGGTTCCTCTGCTACTATTCGAGTGGGGCGAGTCTTTGTATTTCCCGGGGTTGCCCCTGTCCTCGCGGGAATCTGCTCGTTTCCCTGAGTGTGTGAGTTCTGACGGAGACTGATGTACGCGCGCTTACGACACTCTTCTAATGTATGACCGGATTTCTTGCAATATCTACATGTTACCGTTGCATTTTGATTATTGAAATTTCGATTGCTAACTGTGGCGGTCTACGCCACTCATGGTACATATGTACATACACGCCCGCGCGATAACTCTGTGGCCCTGTATTACCGGTGGCTACTTCGCATCAACGCCACTAGGCGCCGCATCGCCAGTACCGTTTAGCAATTTTCAGATTCAGCCTCGACCTGTATATAAGGGGACCCTCTACGGGGCTTGACAGATTTTTTTGGGCGCTAGCTGCCTACGCAACCCAGTGTATCTGGCGTTTCTTTTGAAGAGGTTTTACCTTTTAAAGCGCTTGGTCGCCGTTCGGCAGTAGCGCGTGGATGCTCGCCGACCCCTAGGAGCACGGATGCCCTCGGCAGTGGCGCACAGCCGCCCACCAACTTTCTCGGCGCGAGACGCCTTCGGCAGTAGCGCGTAGACGCTCGCAGACACCTAGGCGCTCGGTCGCCCTCGGCAGTGGCGCACGGACGCCCGCCGACCTCCTCGGTGCGAGGTGCCTCCTGCAAGAGCGCGTGGACGCCCAACTCTGGCGTCACACGCGAAAGCGGTAAAGCCAGCAACCTCGAGCAAGACGCCTCGTCTTTTTAAAGAGAAATTCCTTGCAGAGAAAAAAGATGAAGATCCCACCAAAAGACGTCGGACGAAACCTCTGCCGTTACACACATTTACGGTCAGAAAGCGACAAATCACTCTATCGGATAGAGAACAACCGTCGTCCAGCCAGGCTCACGTTTCATCTCCTAAACGGTCAAAGATGTGCACACACATTGATCTAACGAAAGGAAAGGAGATCCCAACTAGAAACGTACCAACTACCAACTTCCTCCACAGTTCAGGAGAAGCCAACAGACGACACACCAATTTTAAGCTCAGAATCGACGCAAACCAGCCCCAGGAAGTCTGGCATCGATGTGGCCACGCAGACGAAACGGAGAGCGGGCAGTTTTAAGAACCAATGGCGTTACAAACACTGACACATTTACAGCTGTATATAATGTAAATATATGTTAATTGTTTAAATGCACACTTGTGTCATCTTCCTTTCTACCCCTTTGCGATTCACAATCCATGGCCAACTCCTACTCACGCATTAACGAATAAGTTAGAAAGAATAAGGTAGATAACCGCATAAATAAAAGTAGCAACGCCCATACCAGAGAGAAACCTGAGAGCGGCCACCGGGATCATTCCGTTCCAGCGGACGTATACTGACGCGCCGCCTGAGAAAGTGGACGTCAACTACGTCGTTACGCTCGGTAACGGTACACACATGGTTCGTGTCCGTGCTATGGTTTGTGTCCGAACTACTCAGATGGAGGGGATATGCCAGTCGGCTGACTCGGCACTCGGCAAGCTTCGAGCGGGGAGAGAAAGGCAGACATACGATCTGCTGTCTCTTTCTCGCTTGAGCTGGCTTGAGCTGTGACGTAGCTGCTTAGCACACGCTGGCTATGCCACTGCCATGCATTTCGGGTATCGCTCCTCGCGTCTCGCCGAGTCTCGAGTTGGCAAATCGACGATGCGCTATACGTTACATTTACGTTTATATTTACAAATTTCAATTTTTATATTTATAAATAAATAAATAAATATTATATATATATATATATATATATATATTTGAAATTTATAAATACAAAGATTGCAAATATAATTAATTAAAAAAATATTTATAAACATAAAAACTAAAATTCGTAAATGTAATGTATAGAAATCCCCGTTCTGGCCAATATGCCCTTATATAAAAAAAAGTCTTACTTTAAAAACCTTTACTTTAGCATAATAATATTTAAATTTAATATTTAAATGCATAACAATAATTACATATTAACTATATCGAAAAAAAGTAGTTTATAATGTTCTTTTTACTCGTATTAAATTTATATTAGCTATTAATGTTTATAAGCGGCCACGAACAACAACAGAGAGATATTGGATTAAAATAAAAACAATTTCTTAAATAAACAATACACATGGTTAACGTTTCGACTGTACTTAGTCTTCTTCGGAACGGATTACTATACGATAGAAGAAGATAAATATAAAAAAACATGATAATTAATGTTCAAGTTTACATACTAAAACATTAAATATTAGTCTAGACTAAAACATTAAACAATCACCTAATATAATATAAACAAAGTAAACAATAATCTAATTAAATCACAAATATAAAAACGCCGGAATAATCGAATAAAACCATAACAAGAGATAAATTTATATTTATATTGAGAAGTGGTAAAATCTCTTCCGTCAGGAAAAGAATGTAAAGAATTATTTATTAACGGAGGTATTCTGATTTAAAAGATCTTTAAAATATATATTTTTCAGGAACTTTTTATAGGGAAACGAAGAAAGTGAATAACGTTAAACTTTGCATGTTTTCTCTTCACCTTATTTTAAAAATTTATTTTTATTTTTTAAGTAACAAAAATGCTCTGCTTTTTTGTTATATCCTGGTTACCATAAATGACAGACGGTGTAAATAATTCTAGCTGTTCTAGGTATCTGAAACGCAAAAAGCTAAAATTTTCTTATTCAGAAGAAGTATATGTGGCTATCGTCTGAACTAGAACTAAACCAATATTTCCATTCTAGGTTCTCTCTCTAGGCGGCCTTTTTATCAAAAATATTATTAATCAATATTAAATAAACCATTTACGATCTGAGCTTAGATTTTATAATAGCCTAATATTTTTTATATACTATATATTTACATATTTTTCCAACTTTAATCAACTACGCGCCGACTAACTTGTCAGACTTACAACACAGCTCCTATTGGATTAATAAAATCCCCTCACACCCCTCTAATTAAATTGATTTAAATAATAGTAAAGAATTTTTACTACTCCAACAGGAGCTGTGTTGTAAGTCTGACAAGTTAGTCGGCGCGCAATTTATTAAGATTGAAAAAAATATACGTGTAATTCACAAAAAATATTATTAGGCTATTAAGATCCAAACTCGGATCGTACACGGCTTATTTAATATTGATTGATTGTATAACGGTCACATAAAACGGTCTTATTTCTCTTATATTATTAAAAATATTATAATTTTTTTCAAAATTTTGTTAATATTTTATTAAAAGAAAAAAACTAATAAACGTATAATATATGTTTATTCTAGTTCAGACAATAGCCACACTTATTCTGAATAAGAAAATTTTTCGTTTTTGGGTTTCTGATACCTATAGAACAGCTAGAATCATTTACTCTGTCTGTCATTTACACCTTCTAGTGATCAGGATATAACATAGAAAAGAAGAGCATTTTTCTTACTTAAAAAATAAAAATATATTCTTAAAATAAGGTTAAAAAACATGCAAAGTTTAACGTTATTCGCTTTCTTTGTTTCCCTATAAAAAATTTCTATGTATGAAAAATACTTATTTTTAAGACCTTTCAAACCAGAATACGCCCTTAATTTATTATTTGTTATTAATATATTGTTATTAATTATATACATATAAGTATTAGAAAGCATATGGTATAAAATAATTTCAATATTCAAATTATTGTAATAATAATAAAGAAATCAATTATCTACATTTTTTTCTGTGTGTGTATGTGTGATGTTGTAACGATGCACCCCTTATGACAACGCATCGTCCTCGGCTACCACCCGCCGGGAGCCGCCCGACCGATTCCCCGTCGGGCGAGCACAGGGCGCGGTGCGCCCACATTTTTTAAATACTTGAAACGCACCGTGTGCGCGGGAAATCCGCCGCACCGGTGCCCTCCCGCACGACGCCGACGAGCGCCGAAGCGAGCCGATCCCCGCCGAAGCAAGCACGCGGGATCGCGCCGCTCCCACCACCGCACCGTCGCCTGACGATCGGCCTCCCTCCTGCCAAGCTCACCGCGCCGAGCGATATAAAAAGCCGGCGCGCTCGACGAAAAGACACTTCGTCTTTACCACGGCTTTCCGCCATTCCTGACGAAGATACCTTCCGAATCCTAGGGCAACACCCACAACGAGGTCCAGAGTTCTGGTTCTCGACTGAGGGTTCTCAGAGTGTTCCCGAGCTCCCTATAGATACTTGCCCCGACGACCACGGTACCGTGGGGTCGAGCGTGCTCGGCCTCGCCGCGAGAGTTCTCACAACCGTGATCCCGGGATTTCGCCATCCTCCGATGCAATATACCGCGCTATCTTACCCGTGCATCATATACAGCGTTCTGATAGCTGTAGCTGCGTTCCGTGTGTAATATACCGCGCTCCGTACGTAGTCACCCGCGTTCCGTATGTAAGCTACCGCGTTTCGTTAGCATCTTATATCTTACTGTATGTATTAATCTGCCGCCGCGTTCCGCATGTAATATACCGCGTTCCGTTATCAGCTATCTGTAGCCGCATTCCGTATGTAATATATCGCGTTCCGTATCGTCTTGTATATGTATATCGCGACGGACTCCGTTCTGTTAAATACCGCGCTGCGTTCTTCCCGCCTCTGCGTACCGCAGCTCGAGGCGAAGACTCGAGCCCCGATATCTCGTACACCGCGTCGCATTGCACCGGCACTACCGGCCACTGTAATCTACCGCGTCCAAGTTCGTACGTAATACCGAATCCCGAGTATTGTATATTATAGTTCACATTTAGAGTTTTGAATAAATTGTCTGTTACTATCACATGGCAAATTGATTACTGTCTCTGGGCCTTTCATCGAACTCCCGATCCTGTAAACCAGCCCGCGTTCGATAAAGTCAGGCCGTTACAATGTTATCGACAATAGTTTTTTTGCACGTTTATATTTTTTTGCAGATTTTTTACACGCTTAATTTTCACAAGTGTGATGCCAAATATAGTCAAGATTTTTGTTTATCTGATATAAGCGTTATTTTGAATGCAAGATTTTAATAATCAAACGTTTTTAATAATCAAACATTTTCAAACTGCAAGCGAGGGACAAGCAATATCATCTACAGCATGTAGTCTTAAAATACTACGATCTTTTCTAGCAGCACTACTAGCGTGTAATTTATCCGCCGACATTACGAATTTCTTCTGCTGCAACACATAAAATGTTGTACAGTTTTCTCGAATGGTTGTAATAACGTCTGTATGTCCTTGCATTATTAATTCGTTAGGGTATTGTTCACATTCTCATTCTAAAATAATAATCTTATTAAAAAATGTTTATTCTTCTTTAAAGAAAATACTGTCTCAAATGTTCTTCTTTCAAGAAATTTTGACAGACTTGGAAGAAAGAGTTTATATATAGAGACAGAGACTTATCTTAATTTTTAAAATATATTTTAAATTTCTTTAATGCATTTAATGCGCCTGTGAGTATGAAAATGCAATTTGTCTTTCTAAATATGATAAATATTATTTTTTTTAACACGGTAATAATCAACAGCATAAGACGTTTGAGTGTGATAAAAAATTTACAACGTAAAAATCCATTACAAATATATATAATTATATGTAAAATATGTCTGTTTTATTAATAATATTCACGATGTTTAGAAAGATAAATTGAATTTTCATATTCACACGCGTGTGGCCGGGGCGTATTAAAAAAGAGGTGTGGCCTCGGAGGGTTAATGATGCAAGGGCATGCAGACGTTGTTACAATCGTTCAAGAAAACTGTTCAACATTTTATGTGTTGCTGCAGAAGAAATTCGTAATGTCGGCGGACAAATTATACGCTAGTGGCTAGTGCTGCTAGAAAAGATCGTAGTATTTTAAGGATACATGCTGTAGATGATATTGCTTGTCCCTCGCTTGTAGTTTGAAAATGTTTGATTATTAAAAACATTTGATTATTAAAATCTTACATTCAAAATAACGCTTATAGCAGATAAACAAAAATCTTGTCTGTATTTGACATTACACTCGTGAAAATTAAGCGTGTAAAAAATCTGCAAAAGAAATGTAAACGTGCAAAGAAACTATTGTCAATAACATCACACATACACACACAGAAAAAAATGTAAATAATTGATTTCTTTATTATTACAATAATTTGAATATTGAAATTATTTTGTACCATATGCTTTCTCACACTTATATGTATGTGATTAATAATAAAACATGTTAATGACAAATAATAAATTACAAGAGCGTATTCTGGTTTGAAAGATCTTAAGAATGTTCTCCGGAAAATCGATTTTCTCTAGATTTTCTTGAAACTGTGAATATACATTAATTTATAGGTGTGTTTTATGTGTAGCATAAATTTTAGTACTTCTTGCGGTATTAAAAATCGAGCTTCTGAGCTACTGAGCTTCAAAGTTTTAACTTTTAACACGGAATTCCTATTCCGAGGTATTGTGAAACAGACATTTTAATAAATTGTGAAAAAAGTTTTTTCTAAATGTTTTTGAAAGACTAGTATATGATGCTTTATATAAAAATAGAAATTAATAATATGCGATAAGTTTCAATACCTTTGCGGTACTCGTTTTCAAGAAATACTTGTAAAGTACGCGATTTGAAGTTAACTTCTTATTTGTTAGTTGTTATATGTAATATTTAGTAAATTAACTTTAGTAAAATAAATTTTTTTTTTTAAGCATGAATATAATTTGAGTATGACTGGAGCCGGAGAAGGTCTTTAAAAATAGGTATTTTTCAGAAATTTTTTATAGGGGAACGAAGAAAGCGAATAACGTTAAACTTTGCATGTTTTTTTAATCTTACTTTAAAAATCTATTTTTATTTTTTAAGTAAAAAAAATATTCTTTTTTTTGTTACTTTTATGTTATATCTTGATCACTAAAAGACGTAAGTATGAGAAACGAAGTAAATGATTCTAGCTGTTTTAGGTATCAGAAACGTA
>NW_020221999.1:35508-46257 GCF_003070985.1 Temnothorax curvispinosus
GATAATTCCGATGTCCATGGGACAGCACCCTCAGGTTTCTCTCTGGTAATGCGTCCCTAGGGATCCTCTAGGGAGGAATAGGACACCGAGGCTGCAGGATGCGGATTGGTCGTCCGCCATTAATGGGATATTTCCGCTTTGAGTATATTTTAGTAAAGATAGTGTATGTATGTACATGTATATGTCAATATGTGTATAGTATATGTCAATTTATAACATATGACCATAGTATAACTGTACATACATACTGTGTTATAACTGATAAAGGCTGCGTTTAGGGAGCGCGCTATTAGCGCTATTTGCTTATTCTATCCTTGTTTTACACCTGACGAGCGATAAAGATACAATAATGCAATAGCGCTAATAGCGCGCTCCCCGAATGCAGCCAAAGTGAGCAAGAGAAAAAATAAAATTGTAAGCATTGTACTTAGGCTGGATTCGGGGAGGCGCTATTAGTGCTATTTGCTTATTCTATCCTTGTTTTACATCTGATAAGCGATAAAGATAGAACGATGCAATAGCGCTAATAGCGCGCTCCCCGAACGCAGCCTTAATAAATCCAATTTTATTAAAATTGAATGTGATTTTATATTATCATTTAATACTGAAATGAGAATATATATAGAGAATACATAACCTTAACTATAAATTATCAAATTAACTAATATATGATAAATATAAGCTCAGACAATCGCGTCAACACATTTTTAATATAAAAATAATTTTCAAAATTGTTCTGTTTTTTTTTATTTATCAAATTTACAAATTTGCTAAATTTATACAAAAACTCTTATATTTATAAAAAAAATTATTTATTGCATTATTTACTGCATTTATTAACTTTTTGTGATAAATTATATTTATCAGTATTTATTGTTTGTTTACTCAATTTCTTCATTTACGGAATTTATTTCATTTAATTAAGTTTTATTTATTTACTTCAATTTAATTGAAATAATTCCTCGATTAGAATTGAATGTATGTAGACATATTTTCGACGGTTATTTTGTTTTATTAAAAAATGGCGCGTAATGCCTGCCGTCACTTCCGCTATCCCATTAATGGCGGCTTTGTCCCATCCCTCACTAGAGAATCCCTATGCGTCCCCAGTAAAAACTACTAAAAACGCAGGGATGGCCTCTCTCAGGTTTCTTTCTGCTAGTAGCTGCAACATTTCGTCGGTATGACAAGTTTCATAACCAGAATAGTCGTCAACTTTAACGATTAAAATCTCGTTTCGTGGAGCAGAGCGACACTTTTTCTGCCAGATTCTTTCGTTTCGCGTCAATTGAGCATAATTTCATCGATATTGGAGGTGAAATCCCTAGACTGTATAATTACCGTTATTATATTATATTGATTGTGACCAAAATACATTTAACTTTTGTATTGTAGTTCTTGACATTCCTTGACATGATTGTTCGTTTTACAGGTTATAAAAATAGAAGACGATTAGACGTACAATTCGACGATTTGTCAGGTTAGAAATTTGTTGCATAAACATATCGTTTTTTGTAAGATATGTATTAATAATAATAATAATAATAATATTAATATTAATAATAATAATAATGATAAATAATAATAATGATAATAATGATAATAATATGCCTTTAGTTTTCAGTTTATTATGGCTAGCTCAGTAGTAACGGTGTGCAACATTCTTGGAATTGACAAAGTAAACATGGACGGTAAAACAATCTTGATTGAAGAACGACATGGTAGCAACGCGAATTTCTTAGTAAATGCCATTTTATCACATGCTTTAAAAAAAATGAACGCTGCTGTTTGCCTCGTTCTTTGTCATAATACTTTTAGTCATTATCATAACATCGGCATGAGATTTGGCTACAATCTTCTTAATCTAAAAGAAAAGGGCCAAGTCACTGTTGTTGAGCCGATGAAAATTATAGCCAACAATGTTACTGATATGTACGAGAATTTTGTAGATAAAACAAAAACAATAATTCCAGATAGAACTCCTATGGGAGATATTGATATTGTGCGTAGATTATTTACATGCGTTAAAGAAAAATATGAAGACGCAGCAAGGTTCTCTAAGTCTGTTGTTCTTATTATCGATGATATAAACCACTTCCTTGATCTTGGACTTGGTATACGTGATACTATGTATTTTATAAGATGTTTAAGATCGTTTGTAGCGTCGTATCCCTCGTCGCAGCTTTGTATTCTTGCACATATATATCAAGGGAATATACAGACTTCGAATACAGATATAGTTGCTAATACCTTAAAACATATAGCACATTTGTGTGTTACGACACAACCATTTAAGACAGGACACTCCGGAGATGCATCCGGTAAACTAACTATTCATTGGAAAATGAATTCCATTAGATCTAAATATCATTTGGCAGAAAAAACAATATATCTGTTTAACTCGTCGGATTGGCAAGTGAAGATTTATGCGCCTGGTGTTATGTCTATCCTGTCATAAATAATACATATAACGTTGCCATGTCTAATTTTTATGTAAAATAAAATAATTTTTATGTAATTTTGTTTATATATTAAAATAGATTTAAAAATTTAGAACCATCTTCTGCTTTCCTACATTAATCTATTTGCATGCATGTTCTCTGCAATCTCGTGAAAAGAGATTCCTCTCTTTCAGGTACAATTAGATATGCAAATGAGACATTCAATAAGGATTTCAAACATATTTTATATTGCCGTACATTCAAATTTATTGTATATTTATTATACGTACATGAAAGGTTTGTTTTTTTATTGCTGTACTTAGAACTTTTCTTCTCACTTTCGCCAAATTTCAAATATATACCTGTTTTGTTTTAAGTACAAGAAGTATGTACATTGTACATACATTAATTCAGCTAGAAAACACAGACCTATAATAATAGTGTATTCTTGCGATCTACCATTCATATAGATACATCCAAGAAAACACATCCCGGGAAAAAAAGATTATATATAATTATATATAAATATATATGATTTTATGTGAAATTTGGTATGAATTTAGTAGAAATTTTATACAAATTTATACATGGGTCCATATATCATATATGAGCATGTATAATTTTAAATATAACTAAATATGAACAATAGATCATATATATGCACTGATATATGGATACATATGAGATTCATATGGAAATATATGTAATCCCGCGAAAACAATTTAATATGAACATAACTAAAATCATATTAAATCGCATTATATCTGTATAAAACTTAATTAAACCCAGATTTTAAGTTAAGATTATATTTTTTTAAAAACGGTTTTAATTTGCATTTCATGAAATCATTTATGTAGGTTAAATATGGGCCACAATAAAATATGGTTTTTATCTATATTTAATAAGATTACTTATGCGGATTATATATGATCCAGAACCATACATGATGCAGAATATTCATATATTTAATAAAAAGTTCATGTGTTTTATATGCGACTTTTACTCGATTCAATTACGGCTTTAACCCAAATTTAGTTCTAATTTATTAATTCTTATTAAAACGTATTTTAATTTAAATAATATTTGCAGTAAAATTTGTTCTATATTTGTCGGACTTAACATGTAAATATTTGATTCAAATCAAAAAGTTAGACCAATGTTGAGTAGGTATTAATTTAATTTTGAAAAGATTATAATAAGTTAATTGGAAAATGAAGTAGGGGAGACCAGGGCAAACTTGACACAATTTTTTCAAAGGCAATTTTCAACAATTAAATAAAATTGTCAAGCAAATTTAATGGTACACATTTAAAGAGTGTTCCTTCAGGTACAAAATTGCTTAGGGAAGTTTTGCTGTATGTCGCTTAGTTTTGCCCCCAGGAAAGGAAAAGTGATGCGAAGACAAATTTTTAAATTGAAAAATACCGGAGTAAAATCGACACTTTACCTGATCGACACAATTTGATCTGGAACTTATTTTTTATTGTCTGAAACTGAATATATTGTTTATCGTGTATTTGGAAAGTACAAAAATTCGTAATTAAGTAAAACAATCATTGGAAATAATGAGAACAAAACTTGTTAAACTTTCAATTATTTTTATATAAACACATGTCTGAAAAACAATTTATACAAGTAAATTCGCGATCGGACGTACACACACACATTTGTCATGAGCCATATGGCTGCATAACAAGCATCGTTTGTTATTGGAAGCCGATGAAACGGCGTGGTGTCGACGTGTCGACTTTGCCCCGAACCTCGTTTTTTACTTTGTCACTCCAAAAACGTGAAAATTTTGGAGATATGCAAAAACTATTATCGGATTCGTATACAGCATCAAATTTCCTATTAAAATCACTTACATATAGGTTCGCAAGAGTAAAGCTCGATGACAGAGTAGAAAGGGCGTAGCCGGATAAGAAAGGTCAATGTGCCCCCTCACGGATCATGCTCTTTTTTTTCCTTTGATTGCTATCAGTGTCACTTACAATTTAATCGAATATTAGCCCTTAATATTGAACCGTTTTGCTGTAAAAAATAAAAACAAAAATATCAAAAATAATTCATATCTTTTGATCAGCTTAATGATGAAATTTTGATGAAATTTTAATATGTTGTAGATATTATTAAGACACATTTGTGGAAAATCCGGGAAACGTTTCTGATGACAGAAACATTAATAAAAAAAATAAATAAATGTTCTTGATTTTTTTTAGTCCCAATATCTTTCTTGTACAATTACGAAAAAATTTTTCTTGAATCTTGGAGTAGTTTCCTATTGGACATAATTTTTTGGAAGCAATAAAATAGGTAAGCGGTACTTTTAAAAAATAAAGTATTTTTTTTTATTTTTTTTAAATATGATATGCTTTTGGTACGATCGCCATATATTTTATGTAGAATTTTGGGATAGTATTCTACAACAAGTAATTTTTTCGAACCAATAAAATGGGTGGAAGGTACTTTAAAAAAACAAAACATTTTTTTTCTTCAAAATTATCATAGCTTTTTGGTACCATCGCTATATTTTTGTTTAGAATCTTGGAATGAAATTCTACAACAAGTAATTTTCCGGAATTGATTAAATAAATAGGTGCAGGTACTAAAAAAATAATAAAATAAAGTAAATTGAAATAATTATAAAAGGATAAGCTATAATCGTATTAAATCAAATGTTTATTAATCACAGAACTGTCGAAAATCGGCCAGCGTCTCACTCATATACCCGTAAATGCGTTGTTCTCGGTGATAAAAATTATTTAAAAAATGATAAATAATGCTTATCGTCAGAACTCTTTAGAAAACGTTAGAACACGTTCAGAACTACGCGAGAATTATAATAGACCTCACAGAACTGTCGAAAATCGGCCAGCGTTTCACCCTATTCTCGATAAATTCCTGACTTTCGAGCGTTATTAATTTATTTAAAAATTATACAACATTGCCAATGTCCGGAACTCTTAAGAAATTGCTTCAATATGCTCAGAATTATACGAAAAATATTTTATATAAGCCAGAACTTCGAGATTTTGTACAGCGTCTCACCCATATACCCGCAAATGCGTCTTTCTCGGGCGATAAAAATTATTTAAAAAATGAATAAATAATGCTTATCGTCAGAACTTTTTAGAAAACGTTAGAACACGTTCAGAACTACACGAGAATTATAATAGAACTGTTAAAAATCGAACAGCGTCTCACCCTATTCTCTCCAAGTACTCGATTCTCGGACGTTATAAATTTATTTAAAAACTATACAACATTGCTAGTGCCGGGAACTCTTTAGAAAATGCTTCTATACCCACTCGGCATGTTATGTTGCTGAAATATTGAAATATTCGGAAATAGTACAGAAATATTTTGTTAACATTTCATTTATAACTATGTATCTGAAATATTTCAGAAATGTACCTGCATCATGTTTTTTATAATATTGCATTAACAATATTTCTGAAATCTTTCAGAAAGTTGTTTACAATGTTTGTAAGTGTCTGTAATATTGCAAAAAAATGTAGCAGATGTAATATTTCAGAAATATTTCTGAAACATTATAAAAGTAATATTACGTTTGCATTGCACAAATAATATTTCTGTAACATATCAAACGCAACATTGCATTTAAAATATTTCTGAAAAATTTCTGAAGGATTGCGTAGGGAATGAAAAATTGAATTGCAGACAGTGAATTTCTACAATATTGCAGAAGAAATATTCCAGATGTAATGGTTTAGAAACATTTTTGATACATGATAAAACTATTATTTACATTTAAATTGCACGCGTTATATTTTTGAATGTTTCACATACAACATTGCATTTGTAATATTTCCGAAAAGTTGCTGACAGACTTTAGAACTTATAAAAAATTAAATTTATTATTATATAATTATTACATTTTATTGCATTTTTTCTCTTTTATAATATTAAGAATTTTCTGATATTCCAAATTTTGTCATATGGCATTTTTAATATAAAATATAAAATACTTAATAATATTTAATATAAATTAATATTCGACGTTGACTGGCAAAAAAGATTTATTCGTATATCTGTATTGTTAATATTGTTATGCGATAGCTTTATGGTCACCAAAATAAGCAAGTTTAAGAAAGAAAGAAAGAAGCGTCAGAGTCAGAGGATCACCACTACCCTGTTTGATCATCGATGTCAAGCAACAAGGCGCCGCCCAGTAAGCAAGGAACATTAAATTAACGTTTAAAAATATTGACTTTATGTGTATTTTTTAAACGTTTTTTAATAATATTATACACGTATTTAAAAAATATTATTTCGTAATATGATTTTTCTGAATGTTGTTAAAATATTTTAAAAACGTTACAGAAAATATTTTTCAAATGTTACTCTGACATTTATTTGAGATTAATGCAACAGTTCAAAATTCCTTGTAATTTGGACTTGGAAATAACATTGGTAGTATATTAATTTTCTGTTGTTAGAATGTTATTGTTTTATATTGTGCTCAACGCTCATCGCGACAGCCATGATGCGTACATTTACGTATGTACGATGCGTGAGTGCGTATACACACGTGTGGATCGAGCAGTGCGGAGTGCTCTTTATTTACAGTATATTTATATATAAGTAACTTATTATATTCTAAAAGTTGTATATTAATAATAAGAACTCAATTAACCATATGTGCTATGAATAGTAGCTGATATGATGATCTATATAACCTATAATTTAGGTTAACTACAAATAACGTTCTTTGGGTATCGGTAGAAACTATATAGTGGAATTATTTGCTATTTTCTTGCAAATTACTGCCGATTATTTTCAGCTGTTTGAGTGCGTCGAGATCATGAGCAAACGCACGCTTGTTGCGACAGCCAATCAGAAGCAGTAATAGTTCTGGAGACTGTAGTCGCATTATCTTACATATACGTATGATGTGTGAGTGTGTCATATATACGTACGTTTGTGCTTGTGCGCTTGTGCGCTGTCGAGCGCTTTTAATTGTATACAACATTTTTATATGGGTAAGTAATTATTATATTCTAAATCTTGCATATTAATGATAAGAACCCTGCAATTATCTAATGTGCTGTAAATAGGTAGCTGGTGATTCAAGATCTATTTTTCGACCTATATAAGAGAGAAATTTGCAGAAGAAAAAAAATATACTAAAGTATTAATAAGGATCGAACATATTCTTGATGTACTCGGGCCGCGAGGCTGAGCAATATTCTAAGGAAAGTATTGTACAAGATACAAAGATTGGACAATATCTCATTCCTTTATCTTCCATTGACAATTTGAAGATATGCTAAAAACTTATCAAGAAGCTTTCATGCAAGTTGTAAGTAAAGCTGCTTATCACAATTATAATTAATTCTATAAACATTTACAAATAACATTCCCGGTTAGTATAATAGTTACATAATCGTAGTAGATATAAATTTACACAATAAAATCTGCAGACTTTGAAAATTTAAGAATTAAGAGAAAAGACTGTAAGAGATATCTCCTCTCCCTCCCTCTTTCTCTCCCTTTTTCTCCCTTTCTCTCCAAGAGTAGTAAATATAATATTTGCAATTTAGAGTCTGTTTATGTTCTAAACTCAGAGTTACAAACTTATTCTATGTCTTACATGATACGCGCACGCTATATAGATTAACCTTTTACGATTGGTGGAAATATAAATCACTAGCATGAGACTTTCACTTCTATATATTTTTATGTTTCCGGACGTTGCTTCCGCCTTCTTCTTGCAAGACTTTTCGTTATTTTCCGTTGAACGTGCAAAACAGCGACCTATTGTATTATCTTTCATCGTAATAAATCAGTTGAAAAAAATAAACTCGATTATTCTGCGCCATCAGAGTCGACAAAGAGATCACCAGGACTTGTAATTTTTACCGATTTTTTGGTATTATTTTCAATATAGTGCCTATAGCAAAGATCTCGGCAAAGATAGTAATTGCGCATTATCTGTATCTACTATGTTTATAGTTATTTTGATTGTGGCGTAACATACAGACAAAATCATCCAAACGTCATATCAAATAAGTACTAACGCATTCATACTACATTGTTCAAGTCTTTTATGCATATATGGATCTTCTATATATAAATGTGTGTTGCTTTGTTTTACCATATTTAGCAGAAAGCTTAAGTATTTATATATAAAAATCTTCTTGCAAACTTTTCATATATTTTTAAGCTTTTAAATTTAATGGAAATGGTACAGTAATATTTTTTTACAATTTTCTTTAACGGAGCAAACATACTGATAATATATAAAAGTTGTACAATTTTTGTAACAAATAAATATTTACACTGACAGCTCGAGATTTTTACTTTGAAATTTTTAAATCATTTTTGTAATATATTGAGCAAATGCTCTAATTGATTTACACCTATTTTTATTATGTAAAAGCATTTGTAATTCTATGCAACCAATACGATATATGTAAACTTTCTAAAAGAAGGTAGAATTTTGTCGGTAAAGTTTTCAAATATGGTATGTCCTTCAAAAATCAAAATGTATTTGTATTAATCTCCATAATGTATTTAACTGTATATTTTATGTATAAAACGATCAAATAGAATCTTGAGGAGGAGCACTCAATGCGTTCAAAACCAAAAATGGTTACTCTGACTCTTAATCTTACAAACTTATATCTATAATATATGTCCTTTAATATGTTCTATAATATCCTATAATATGTGTTATTATATTTTAAAAGTCTTCTGAATTATTTTTCTTGCAATTTATAATAATAAACTGCATTATATAGAATTACAAGTATAAATTTTTCAGGTGAACAAGGTTATGTTAATTGGAGGGAAACATGAAAAGAATTTTATTAGAAGAAGTTTGAGGGCTACATTTTCTGATGACTTAGCCTCCATGTGTTCATGAACTGGCCAAAAAAATAATTATAAAATTGGAGATACGCACACACAATTCTGAGCATTAAAAATAAGTAATTTTTTAAGAAATGTATATATTACTTGCAGTATTAAATGCTATGTTTTATGTCTCAGAATTTATTAAAATTGTCTCCTTATTTTTTGTAGCAATCATCGTTAAAAAGCAGGACACACATACACGTTAAAAATTCTTACGAAATAAAAGAAAAATATATATATCCATAAACTAATATTTTTGATCGATTTAAGTATATATGTAAACTATTCCGGAAACTTTTGTGTTATTTCAATAATTATCATAAGTTTTAATTGCCGTTAAATTAACATTATTTATTTCTTTCATCTAACAATAAACTGTATTGAATTTTTCTTATTTCAGAAGCTTTTAGAGCAATATTCCCTCGGAATACAGAAAAAGATTTTCAACACTTTGTAATGGAGTGGTTCAGATTCGCAAACGTCCGTAAGGAAAAAAAACATTAAAAAGGTAATGTAATGTATTTCGGTATATACTCTCTATAAAATAAAATTGTTATAGTTTGCCGCGTTATAATTTATAAGTAGCTTTTTCACTAATTTAATTCTACTTTTATTTTTCAGGAAGTGATAAATATATTATCTTACTTGCGTGGCTCCGCGCGAGTGATTATTATAGTAACAAATTTTTTTATTTGAAAGATGAGTTTTATCCCAAAACCTTACGCTAGGATCAGTGATCTTCACCAAAGATATTATTGTGATAAACTGAAAACTGTAATACATGGTATATATTATTTTTATATAAATAAAACTTTTTTATGATAATTAGTGAATTATTCCCTAATGCAGATTGGTATATAACAGGCCTGGGCAACTTCGAGCTCCGGAGCCACGACACTCCCCTACTTTCCGTGGATAGAAAAGAAATGTCATGGTTCTGGAGCTCAAAGTTGTCCAAGCCTGGTCTATAAAAAAGCAATCTAAATAATAATTAGACAATAAATATTGAGATATTTTATTACTATTGCATATTTATTGAAAACATGTTGCCTGTAATAGAAATAAAACATCAATAAGAACTTTAAATAAATGTTAGAATTAACATTAGGGTAATCTTAATATAATATTGTAATAAAGTTGATAGTACGTTTAAATTTTTATCTCAAAAACATTACAGGAATGATAGAAAAACCTTAGCGCAATGTTATTTGCAATGTTATGGCACTCCCATTTCAACATTACTGAAATTTCGGAATCGTGGTCAAAGTATGTTCTATAATGTATGTTCTATAATGTAATGATGTTCTATACAACATTAAGAACTACATATTTAACAACATTACAAGTTCTAGAATATCGTTGTAATAACATTGTAATAATGGTTTTTTGCTTACTGGGTCGGTTCTCCATCTTATAGTTGTTATTGCGA
>NW_020221999.1:51257-54342 GCF_003070985.1 Temnothorax curvispinosus
GATATTTCGTACAGCATATCACCCTATTTTCTCTAAATACTCTGTTTTCGAGCGGTATTAATTTTTAAAACAATCGTACAACATTGCTAATGTCGGGAAATCTTTAGAAAATGCTTCAGTATGCTCAGAACTATTCGAAAAATATTTTAAATAAACCGGAACTCTGAGATTTCGGAAAATTAGCAGATAATTTTTTCAATGGACTTTTTTTGGCAAAATCAACAAAACTATTATTAAAAAGTATCGAGAACTATAGAACTCGACTGCATGCGACAAGAACTCTTTTTTATTTTTGATTTGCTAGAAAATGATCTGCTACGGGAAGTTAGCAGATCATTTTTTCGATCGACTGTTTTTTGGGTAAAATCACCAGAACTATTACTAAAAAGTATCAGGAACTATAGAACTCGACTGCATGCGACAAGAACTGCCTTTTATTTTTGATCTGCTGGAAAATGATATGCCAACTTCACAGACACATTTCGATAAAAGTCTGGTAATTTTCCTTTTGATACTTTTTGAGATGGTTCTTCAGATTTTGGTGGTACATACATAATAAAATGCCTGTCACTTATTTGGAAACAAGTTCCTGATTTTTTGTGATAAAATGTCAAAATTGGCATTTAACAAACAAACTCTACAAGCATTAGAACGCATTTATGAAATACATTATTAATTTAAATATGACATAATGTCAGGATTGCGAGTGGGATGAATTAATTTGCGGCGTGATATATGTAAAAATAGACAATACTTTATTGTAGCGTTATTACAGTGCTCGAATGCGAAGTACTCATACGCGACTGACTTATACTTTCGTATACGTGACATCGCAGCATCACGTCGCTATCACGTGCTTTTAGTACATATGAGTACGCAAGAGAGAACACTAAATGTATCGATTTATATCGATCTATCCTAACACATAAAAATACGTTCTATTAACATTTAACCATTACATTTCTCTCCCGTTTTCAGATTTTTGAAACATAAATTGAATAACAAGAAGTTCAACCAATTTTCTACGTTTGACTTCATCGAGTACGTTATGCTTCTCATAAAATTTTATAATAATTTGTCCATCTGTAAAGTTTAGTAACAGTTCTTTCAAATCCTATTAAAAATAATAAAATAATTAGTAAAGTATTTATAAAATTAATAAAAAATTTATAAAATTTTGCATGAAAACTTTACCGTATTTTGAAGTGATGTAAATTGACTTAAAGTGCATGAAATTTTATTTAACTTATTCTGATTGTTACTACTTTTCTTCGATTTTTTTTAATATTGTCACATTCTCTTAATGCAGAACTCTCTCTTATATTATCTTCTTCGGTACTTAATATATTAGATATATTATCTGATGAATCGTTTAATACATTCCCACTGCTATGACAATTTTCGTAATGATGATTATCAATTAATGTTTCATCGTTTAGACGATTTTTTTGTGTATACGATGTCTATCAAAACAAAACAAAAGCATTGTTGAATATATTTCTTTCGACCATATTTTATATTAATTGTATATCTCAATTTTATATTTTATTCTTTGATTCAAATTAAGAAAAAGAGTATTTTATTTTGTATACCAAAGCTTGAGCATCATCATTGCAAGATGATTTTAAAAACCCTATTTCTTTTTGCTTAAAATTTGATCCTTTACACTCTCTTTCTTTACGGATAAGAGACTTTGTTTTCACTGCAAGGGGTTTGATAATTGCTAATTTTGACATTGTAACTTTTTCAATTAATTATCATTATCGTTGTCTGATATTTCATGTAATTTTTCCTGTAAAGATAGCAAGATATTAATTTTTGTAAACACATTTTAAATATTTTATTCTTTAATTCAAATTTTCAAGAAAAGGAGTATATTTTATATACCGAAGCTTGTGCATCACATCATTGCAAGATGATTTAAAAAATCTTACTTTTTTTTGCTTAAAATTTGATTCTTCACACTCTCTTTCTTTACGGATAAGAGATTTTGATTTCACTGCAAGGGGTTTTAATAATTGCTGATTTTGACATTGTAACTTTTCCAATTGATTATCATTATCGTTGTCTGATATTTCATGCAATTTTTCTTATGAAGATAGCAAGATATTAATTTTTGTAAACACATTTTAAAATAACTATTTTTTACTGTTTATTAAAATCCTAAAAATTATAAAAACTTTTGTCTTACGAATTTAATACTGCCTATAAATAATCTCCTTTTCTCAAGAAAACAGCGAATCCCTCCAATCGTAGATATTATTCGTAACACCTCGGTCTCGCTTATATTCAGAAACGCCTCTTTATCAATATCTTCTTCTAAGGATCATAAAATATAAATTATAAACATAAAAAAATAAAGAAAGTAATATTGTTTGATGATTCAACTTTAATCTAACCTTGATTATTTTTATTTATAATTATTTAAATCGTATCGGTCATACAACAAATGCAAAACCGCGTTCAAAATTAATGAAATATGTTAAATTATTTATTATACTGAAATGGGCACTTCTTTCCCTGTCGTTGATCAAAATTGTGAGAATATATGATAGGAGAATTGCAACGAAAATATCCTTGTCTAACCAATAATGCCACAGTCCATATTATTGCATCAATATTGACTGGATAAGAACTCATGCATACAATGACAGGAATAAGAAATAAGAAATTAAATAAACAAAACAAGAAATAAGAAATTAAACATAGAGGGAATTCATAGTCGCATCCTTTTTCAAGACCGTGAAAAAAGATGCAACTATAAATTCTCTCTATGTTTAATTCCTTGTTCCTTATTCCTCTCGTTGTGCATAAGCCCTACTGACGGTTTGATTGTAATTCTATTATTTCACAGTCACAGAAAGTCTTAGTCCCGGCATAGACTAGAGTGCGTATTCTAATATATGTATAGTAAATAATTTAATAACGAAATTGACATGTTAAGTACCAACTATAGTATGGCTGTTTAGAGCAAGATATCGATATGCTTATTATTGCCATAATACATCGATAAAACCAAATATAACCATAATATATATTGTTTGGTACTCGCGTGTAAATAGTTACTTGTAAATAGTTGTTAGTT
>NW_020222000.1:0-1141 GCF_003070985.1 Temnothorax curvispinosus
TCCATATTAAAATAAGAAGCTCATTGCCGAGCGCAGAGATTTTACGTAATTATTTAGTTTTGTGACTGAATCTCCGTTTTTTAAGACTAAGGATTTAAGATATTCTTATTTATAAAAAAAAACTTGTTCCGCTTAAGATATTCGCTCTCTCTCTTCGCAGTAAATAATAATGATGAATTTAATTGTATACGCCTAAATACCACGGATTGTTCTGCAGATACTTGCGCGTCTAACTTGTCTCGCCCTGCTCGAAACCTATGTGAAGTTAGCACTCCATTTTTGAAATTTTGAAATTTTAAAAGTTGTTCCGAGTTGTTCTAAATTGTTCCAGAAGATCAAATTTAAAAAAAAATGTTCGCAGAAAATTAATAAAAACAATTTTCTGACCTAGCACTCCATTTTCCGAAAATTGAATTTTTCAAGGTTGTTCCAGGTTGTTTTAGTTGTTCTAAACATTATTCCAAAGTATTAGTTTCATTGGTCAAAAACTTTAAGAGATATTGAAAAAAAAAAAATTTGAAAATAACAGTTTTTGGCCACTTATTCGTAAACAAAAACACTTACAAAACTGTCAATTTAGACATATTTATAACCGCGTAGAACAAAATTTGTAAGACCAGAACAAGAACTTAAAGGACACTTTACTCTTCATCGAAAAAATTTATTTTTCGAATTTCTTGGTTAAAAATTTTGTCCTGAGTTGTTCTAGTGGAGAACACGATATAGTTTTAAAACGGAAAGCCTGGAACAAGATTTTTAATCAAGAAAATCGAAAAATAATACTTGTTCTACGCTTCCTATATTAAAATTATCGTGTTCTCCACTAGAACAACTTAAAATTTTTAAAACCAAAACAAGAACCTAAAGGATACTTTACTCTTAATCGAAAATATTATTTTTCGATTTTCTTGGTTAAAAATCTTGTTCCAGGCTTCCCGTTTTAAAACTATCGTGTTCTCCACTAGAACAACTCAGGACAAAATTTTTAACCAAGAAATTCGAAAAATAAATTTTTCCGATAAAGAGTAAAGTGTCCTTTAGGTTCTTGTTCTGATCTTACAAATTTTGTTCTACGCGGTTATAAATGTCTAAATTGACAGTTTTGTAAGTGTTTTTGTTTACGAATAAGTGGCCAAAAATT
>NW_020222001.1:0-1341 GCF_003070985.1 Temnothorax curvispinosus
AAAAAAGAAAAATATCGGCGTTTTTTCGGGACGTACCCAACCCTGTACATTTTAGTATGTAAACTTTCAAACAAAAATATAGAAAAACATCATCAGTCTTGCTGTGATTCGCTATCTGGTGAGCCAGGAGCCAGGGGCCGTAACACGTGACGCAGTCCCTCTGCGCGTGATCCATCCGAATCCGAGCCGCCCGTTTTGCGTGTCGCTCCACGGTGCCTCCGCGTCCTCCGTGCGCATGCCACCGCCGCGGACATTATTTTCCGTTAATGTCAGCGGCGCGCCGCCGCCGCGGCAACGCACTTGAAAGATGTTCTCACATACTGCGGATACTCGAATATGCACATCCTCTCGCATGTATTCTCCTCAACATCGGTGATATTTCTCACAACTCCGAGAAGAGTGAGCATGATAAAATCTTATCTCTCTCGCACCATTGAGAACGTGTTGCCTTTGGATCGTACTTGTTCATGAGATCCAGCATTGCCTGGTGTGAACCGGTATACCAGAAGAGTGCATTCTTCTTATCGCCGTCGCCGCCACAGCACGCTTTCGCCTATGCCCGGGCCATGGTGACCGCGCCTCCTCTACCGGGCGGCTCTTCGCTCCTCGGCCCCCCGCTACCCGCTCCCGTATTCCCCTGATCTCCTCTTCCTTCTTACTCAGCCTTTGTTTTTTCTTTTTCCTCTTCCGTCTCCATTAGTAGGCTCTTCTCTAGCTCGCTTGCTATCTCATCCTCTTCTGATTCTTTTGTTCTTCCATCATCTTCTCCCCTCCTCTCCTTTCTCCTCTTCTTCTCTTCTCCCTCTCTAATTCTTCTTTCCACAGATTTGTCTTCATCCATTTTGACCTTTAGTCTACTCCCTGCCCTCCTCCTTGCCTCTAATACTCTCCATTTCTCCTCTTCACTTCCCAGCCTCACCAGCATCGTGAGCCATTCTCCTCTCAGCCCTATTACGCTCACTTCCTTCATTTCTACTCTTAACTTCAGTTCCTCCGAGAGCAGTTGCCTCACTTTCTCCCAGTTCGTTCCCTTTCCCATCCATCTGTTCCTCTCTACCCTTATTATTATGTTTTTTCTCCTTCTCTCATCTTCATTCCTCTCATCGTCGTCGGACCACCATTTCATTTCTTCTTGCCTGCCCCTGTTCTCTGCGCTTTCGTCCCTCTTCCTTTTACCCGCGCCCATTTCTAGCCTGCGTATTTTTCTTTTCAGGTTCTCTATCTCCTCTCTCTGGTCCTTTACTTCCTCTTTTAGTGCTCTCAGTGTTTCCTTTGCTTGATCCCTTATCATTTTCTCCAGCATCTCTCTCTCTACCGTCACCTTCGCTCTGAATTCCATTC
>NW_020222002.1:0-3069 GCF_003070985.1 Temnothorax curvispinosus
GTCGCGGCTCTGTACCCCGCCAAGCGCAACGCGGAACGATGCGGCTCGTATCCCGATTACGCGACGGTGCTGAATCTCGACGGGATCGATTTTCCCATAGATCTCAAAAAGATCGGAAAATTCGAACGTCAGAACGACGTATCGATCAACGTGTTTACAACTCGGGAAGGAATTAAAAAGAAAACTAAGTTCGGCCGGGGCGCCGACCACAACGCGATCGTGCCTCTGCGGTTGACCGACAATAAGCGGGACAGGCACGTAAATCTGCTGTATCTGCGCGATACGCTGCGCGGCGTCAACAGAAGCCATTTCGCCTGGATAAAGAATCTGTCGCAATTGGTGAATTCGCAATTGACCGCGAAACGGTACGCGAAGCACGTTTGCGAGCGGTAGGTAAAAGAAATGAAATGAAATGAAATGAAATAGAAAAAAAAACACGAGGAACAAGGAAATGACGAGGCGTTATTTTTTCTTTACATACGCACAGTAATCGCTCGCACGTTACTTTTCGCAGATGTTTACACTATTTCTATACGCGCGACAAGTTGGCCGCCCACAGCGTCGACTGCAGCCGAATGAACGACTGTGCCGTCGTTCTACCGAACGAGAGCGACAAGTGGCTGTCTTTCGACAATTACGACAGAAAGGAGCGACTTCCCTTCGTGGTGTACGCGGATCTGGAGTGTCTTCTCGAACGACGGGAGAGGAAAAACGTCGAGGGGGGCCCGAGAACAGAAATATACGCTTATCAGCGTCACGTACCGTTCAGCCTGGGCTACTATCTGTGCTGCACCTACGACGATACCGCGTCCGCGTACAGATATCGTCGCGGCGAGGATTGCGTTTCGTGGTTCGTGAACGAGCTTCGCGTTCTCGCGCGTCGCGTTAAGAATAAATTTTCCACCAATATAGCGATGGTGGAACTTACGGAGGACGAAAAAAGCAAATTTCTGCTCGCGACTCATTGTCACGTGTGCGGGAAACCGTTTCAACCGGAGGACAAGCGCGTGCGGGATCACTGTCACCTAACCGGACGTTACAGAAGTCCGGCGCATTCTCGTTGCAATCTGAATTACAGAAACGTTTACGTGATTCCCGTGTTTTTTCACAATTTGTCGGGTTACGACGCGCACTTCGTCGTTTAGAAAATCGCGAACGATTTCAAGGGCGGGGTCCATCTGCTGCCGCTCACGAAGGAAAGCTAGATATCTTTCTCGAAGACCGTTAAGGAGACGCAGACGGACGGGAAATGGGATCGGTACGTAAAGTTTCGATTCGTAGACTCGTACAAATTTTTAGCGGCGAGTATCGAAACCCTGGCGTCCTATCTGAACAGGGACAAGCTGAGAATCACGCGTTCGGAGTACGCGGATTTGAGCGCGGAGGATCTCGATCTGCTCACTCGCAAGGGTGTGTTTCCGTACGAGTACGTCGACGGCGCGGACAAACTGCGGGATACCGAGCTTCCGCCGCGCGAGGCCTTTTACAGCTCCCTGATCGACGAGGCCGCGAGCGAGAGCGACTACGAGCACGGCGACTACGAGCCAGACGAGGGTCTAGCGACGTTTTCGCGTGCGAGATCTCGGTGAGTACAGCGATCTGTATCTCAAGACCGACGTGCTTCTTCTGGCGGATATATTTGAAAATTTTCGGGACGCGTGTTCGGCGAGTTACGGGCTCGATCCCGCGCATTACTACACGTTGCCGGGGTACACGTGGGACGCCATGCTGAGGTACACCGGCGTGCGTTTCGAGCTGCTCACCGACATCGACATGGTGCTGTTCGTGGAACGCGGAATACGCGGCGGCCTCAGGTACGCGCGAGCCTCAGGTCAATGTTCGCTCAGGTACGCGCGAGCCAACAACAGGCACGTACCGACGCACGACTCGTCCCAGCCCACTACGTATCTCATGTATTACGACGTGAACAATCTATACGGCTGGGCTATGAGCGAATCGTTGCCCTACGCGAATTTCCAGTGGCTCGACGATCCTGAGAATTTCGACGCGACGATCGTGCCGACGGACAGCGACGTCGGTTACATTCTGGAGGTGGATCTCGAGTACCCGCGAGACCTGCACGACGCCCACGCGGATCTACCGTTGTGCCCGACGCGCGACAAACCGCCCGGCAAGCAACAGGAAAAACTGCTCGCCACTCTCTACGACAAATCGCGCTACGTGACGCACTATCAAAACCTGCAGCAGTGTCTGCGACTAGGTATGCGTCTGACGCGCGTTCGTTGCGTTCTGCGATTCGCCCAGTCGCCGTGGCTTCGCGTCTACATCGAGCTGAATACCGCGCTTAGGACGCGCGCGAGCAACGAGTTCGAACGGAATTTGTACAAACTGATGAACAACGCCGTTTTCGGCAAGACTATGGAGAACGTGCGCGATCACGTGGACGTGCGTCTCGTGACGCGATGGGACGGGAGATACGGCGCGGAGGCGTTGATCGCTAAGCCAAACTTTCACAGCAGGAGCGTCTTCTCGGAGAATCTGGTGGCGATCGAGCTGCGAAAGTAGTCCGAGAGCTGAGGGACCAAAACTGCAACAGTTTTAGAAAGGCTGATATTTTAACATTAGGTCATGTATCGGTTGTATATCAATAGTCTACCGTCAGTCAGCCAGTTTTGCTAACAGCTGGCGCGGGGGCGGCTCCAAACTTGTAAAAAAAACATGTATGTTGCAACTGTTTTATAAAATCTGAAAATTAGTTTGTAGATAGTAAGTTAACTAACAAACTGTGTGGGTATGGTCAGTCAGCAAAATATTGCAACGGTACGCGTCAGCAGCGCGCTAAAGTCATCAAAAAATTGTAGTTGGTGAAAGTGTTGTATAAAATCTAAAATTTTGCATACAATTAGTTAATATTATTTAAAGCAGGAAAAACATAGTCAGTCAGAATTTTTATGTAACAAACGCCGTCAGCAGCCAATAGAAGGGCACGCCGCGCGCTTGATTTATATAGCGCGCTCGACCGCAAAATGCTTTTATGTAATTCTGAAATATTTGTAATTCAATAGTTTATTTAAAATATTAAGCAGTCTGCACACACACACACACACA
>NW_020222003.1:0-11077 GCF_003070985.1 Temnothorax curvispinosus
TGTATGCGTGAACTATTTCGGGGCTACCGCACCTCCCCCAAAAGCAGGGGGGTGTGCGTGAACCTCGGTTCGCGTGAAAAGTGTATGCGTGAACTATTTCGGGACTACCGCACCTCCCCCGAAAGCAGAGGGAGGTGTGCGTAAACCTCGGTTCGCGTGAAAAGTGTATGCGTGAACTATTTCGACATATATGTTAGTCATTTATGCCTTCCAATACTCAAAATAGCTGCTATATTTTCCAAACTTTTTTTGTTTATAATTTTTTAATAAGAAGCGACCCCCGATTAAACCTTCTGAAGGTCACTCAGGAGGGTGATCTTGACAACATATGTCAAAGTCAAGGTCATCGGAGGTGGGGCCCTAATTGTAAACATTTACCGAATTATTTTATAAGGATCCTTAAATAGGTGGAAAAACTTCCCGACTACTTTATTCAACGCATTTGAGAGATGTTTTACTCTTAATAGGACTAAGTCCCCGACCGATAATTGAATCTTTGATTTACCTCCTTGTCTTTTGCGATATTCGAAATTCTTTCTCATATTTTCTCTAGCCATCGTAATTAGGTACTCGTGCAAGGGTTTCTCGCTCTTGGGAAATTGGACGAGTTTGAGGATTTCATCTTAAACGGAATGACCAAATTGCATGCTCCCATGCTCTGGTGGGCTGTAATATTTAATATTTCCTCGATTTTCGGTACGAAATTAGCCCACTTATGTTTTTCCGCGCATTACGTTCTCAATAATCGGCCTAACTCGCGCATCACGCGTTCTGTTGGATTTGACTGCGGGTGTCTGATTGAACTGTATAAAACTTTAATACCTTCAGCTTCGAGTCGAGTTTTCACAATGCGGACGGGAATTGGCTACCGTGATCTGACAGAATTCGCTTTGGCTTTCCGAATTTTGGAATAAAACTATCCATAATTTTTTTTACACACATACGAACAGTTGCTTTTTTCATTGGATATAAATTCACGTATTTTGTAAAAGCATCTAACATAACAAATATATATTGCATCCCTCCGCGGGCCATCGGGAGAGGGCCATAAAAATCAACGGTGACTAAATCGTTCGGTCCTTTTGCTTTAATAAAATTATATTCTCCCTCCCTCCATTGATACCGTTAAATATTTTACTCGTTGACATAGATCACAATGCAAGACAAACTTCTTTACTTGTGCCGGCATACCTCTCCAATAATAAAATTGTTTCAAATATGCGATGGTTTTATAAACACCCGGATGACCTAATTTAAAGTGTATCTCCTCTATTAACGATCGTTGCATTTTTTTGGCATTACGATTCTCCAGTTTTTACTACTTCTTTCTCGATGAAACAGTATATCGCTATACACAACAAAATCATCATCCCCCCCCTTCTCATCAGCAGCATGAATGTAACACCTTATTTTTAGATCATCACGCTGCCACTCACTCAACGCCTTGATGCCTCGAGCGAAATTGACATTATAATGGATCATAGCTATTACATTTAGCGATGTTTCCTCTTTATTATATGCGGGAGAGAAACATTGATGCAACGATGAGATAACATTTTCCTCCGCAAATTTTTTTTCCGGATTTCGACTGAAAAAATCAGCCACCACGTTATCCACACCCCGACAATACGTCACCGAAAATGAGTATTGTTGCAACAACAATATCCATCGCATAATTCTGCCACTTTGAAAAGCCGCGGACTGCAAAAACGTTGGACTTTTGTGATCTGTTACTATCTCGAAGTGTACACCTATCAAATAAACCCGAAATTTCTCTACTGAATACACAATCGCCAGGAGCTCCTTCTCCGTAGTGATATATTTAATTTCCGGACGAGACAAGCACCGACTCACCAAACCGACTATGTTATGATTTCCTCCCCCATCAACTTGATACAAAATTCCTGCAATTCCTCGATCACTCGCGTCAGTTTGCAATTTGAAGGGCACTTTTGGAATAATATGCTTCAAGGTTAAAGCTCTGGTTAAGATTTTCCTTTAACTTTTTAAATACTAGGGAATGTGCTTGTGTCCAATTCCAACCTACATTCTTTCTCAGCAATTCGCGGAATGAATCTACTGACATGCTGTGTCTCGCATTAAATTGTCGATAATAATTACACACCCCTAAAAACTGTTGCAGTTGTTTCTTGTTTATTGGTTCTTCAAAATTTATAATGACCTCGAGCTTTCTTCGCTCCGGCAAAATACCTTTTGTTGACACCTCAAGTCCGAGAAAAGAAACACGTTTTTTGAAAAAATACACATTTGGTAATTTTAAGGTGAAGTTATACTCAAAGAGACGTTTAAAAATTCTTCTTAAAACCGTAATGTGATCTTCGAAAGTTTTAGTGCCAATTATTACATCATCAATATAACGAGATATAAACTTGTCGAACTCATCTCCCAACGCACTACTTAATGCTCTTATGAAACCGCTACCGGCGGTCTTTAATCCGAATGGAACTCTACAAAATAGATATGTTTTGAAATCGAACAAAACCGCAGTAAACGGTCGCGACGATTCTTCTAATGGCACTTGCCAATATCCCTGAGTCAAATCTATCTTTGAGAACTACTGAGCATCGTGATACTTTTACGTCAATTCATTTATTAACGGTGGTGATTCTTGATCGTCTTCGATTACCTCATTTATGCCTCTCGCGTCTAAATAAACCCTAACACTACCATCTTCTTTTTTTACAATTTTTAACGGATTACAATACGGACTAATTCCCCTCTCAATAATCCCATCTTCGATAATTTTTCGATAGCTTTTCTTGTCGGCGCGCAACGCATACGGAACGGGATAATTATGGCAGATTCTTGGTTAACGGATGCCGGTCTTTAGTTTTATGCGGTGCTTGTATCCCCTAGCGCAACCCGGCTTGTTCGAAAAAAGTGAACGAGAATCTTTTAACATTTCACGGAAAATATGTTTTTGGACGCTGTCAAGTAAGGTCCTTCTACACGCGATCTCTATCGGGTCTTCCGGCACATCTCGTATACACTCAGCGTTTTCATATTCCTTCGGAAGAACGTTATCACATATATTACCATCGCCACACATTTCATCGCATATATTATTACCATCACATATTTTATCGCATATATTATCATTACATATTTCATCGCACATATTATTATTATCACATATATTATTATATACCTCATTGCCATCACATATCTCATTATTACCACCTATATTATCATTATACTCCTCATTCTTTTGTACTAATTCTTGTATAATTATTTCTTTATTTTTTTATTTTATTGTTTTCTTCAACCCGATTGTTAATCACTTTTTTCAATATATCACCATTTATCTTATTACACATTAGTTCTTCCTCCCTATTTTCCTCTTTTGTTACCTCACTTGAACTATTCACGCCATTTGTTATTTGGTTATTATCCCCCCTCGCGTCCAATTCACACATTTCTATCACATATACATATACCGTAAACCAACCTAGCTTCCGAAGCGCGGATTTAGCTCGCGGCTGGTCAGGGTTCGGAGTAGGCGCGGAGAAAGACACAAGATTCTGTTAAAATATAATAAAACAAAATAAGGTATCTCTATGTATTCAACTACGCGTGAATACATAGAGATGCTCGCGGGAGCGGTGAATATGTACAAAAGATCGTGGTCGCTGCTACGATAGCGACGGATTACAGTGATCGCGGAGTCGACGGCTACGTGTGATAGATCGCGGGCGCGGTTTATAATGGCGGTGTAATGCAGATAGCGCGGAGTCGCTGGATACGTGTAATAGGTCGCGGACGCGATTACAATATAGATATCACAGAGCGTGCGGACGCCTGGTAAAGCGATGATACACGGAGATCGCGGAGTTTCGCGGGTCGGCGGGCGTGCGGGCTCGCTGAGGTATTTCGGCGCGGGTGACGCGGTATCGCAGGTTTGGATAACGGCGGCAGTGAGCGCATAAGGCGCTGGATCGCGATTGGACGTGATATCGAGCGGCTAAGACCCTTAGCGGAGATAGAGAAGTACTCTCTATTTCCTGGCGCATCGATTCGTGTAGGCGGGAGGCGGCACCGGGTGGCCAAGACCCTTGGCGAGTAAGAGAAGAACTCTCTTACCCTGGTTCACTCCGGTGTCACAGGTGTTCGTATGGAAGTTCGAGTCAACCGCCTAGATTCTTCACTCGGCAGAGGCAGAGAATACTCTCTACCTGGTTGTTCGACTGTGGGATTTCGGGATCCGTGAGCAGCGGAGAATCGGTCGGATCGGTTTGCTGGCTCACGGCGGGATCTAAAAACCTAGCAACATTGCTCGGTTTATATACGCCCGCGGTGGCGTGTCGGCGTGGCGGGGGTATACGCGACGGCAATCGCGCGCGCCGGGATGGAGCGGTGGAGCGTTCGGGAAGTACGGCGCCCCGACGCCACGATTGCGTTCGGTGGCTCTTGGCCGGTTTCGGCACCGCTCGGCGCTCCGAGTCGGTTGCCGCGCTAAGTCCGTTTGCGGACTGATACGCGAGATGAATTGTTTAAAAAAGGGCACATCGTGCCTTGTCTCGCCCGGCGGGTGTTCGGCCGGGCGGCATCCGGCTGATGCTCGTCGGGAATGATGCGTTTTGGGGCGCATCGTTACAACCGTATCGTTCCTTTGAATACATACAAGCGTTTCCATCGCATGCCGCCCGAACATTCGACGAATTCGCTAACCGTCTCCCTTGTATTTCTATACAAGGATTCCGCTTATAATCCATGATTACATTATTCCTCGATAGCCAATTGTAACCCAAAATTACGTTCGATGTTAAGTAAGGTACCACTAGGAAAGAGTCCTCGATCGTGATATCCTCGATTTTTACTTGAATAAAAATTTGACGTTTAATTGGTGTAGACTTTTTACCGATCGCGGTTGAGACCATCAGATTTGTCACGGGCAATTCTCTTATTCTGTTTTGTAACATTAATTCTTTATAGAATGACTCCGACACCGCTGACACCTGACTACCCAAATCTAGCAGTGCCATCATTTGCTGATTATGTATTCTAACTCGCACGTGTGGACATTTAGCCAATAAATTAACGCTATCGCCACTATCTCGGTCCTTTTCTCCTTCAATTCCGCTAGCCAATTCACTCACAAAATCAAAATTCTCCCGATGCGATGACGGATCGGATTTCATCGCACCGATTTCTAGTTTAAATTATTATTCGATTCGTTGTTATTAATCCTAATGTCGAAGTTATCTCTATTCACTCGCGGTTTATTCGCTGGCGGAAAATAACGCGTATCAGGTAGCCTGAAGTCTCCAAACCGCTTTGACCACTTCTTCTATAACTCGAATAATAATCCTCATTCCGAGAACTGTCGTGAAATCTATTGTGTTGATATCTATGTCTGTTGTGTTCCCAATGTCCTTCACGCGGCATTGATCCCTGAACTTGTCTTATTTTCGGGCTCGCGTATCTTTGTTGACCACGTTCCTTTTCCCTACAAATTCCATCCAAATTAGCCAACGTTTGAACGATCAAGTTTGCGTCATTATAATTAATGGTTTCTTTGATCCAGAGGGGATACTGTTGAATGATTTTGTAATTGATTTCATATTCAGACAGTTTGGGAATAAAATATTTTGTTTTTTTAAGCTGACGGTAATAATATATTTGCAGTGAATCTCCACCCGACTCATACCGCCTCTCCATCCACGCGTTTTTGAATCGTACGCGAAGTCAGCACGAAATATAATTCCTCAATAAATTGTTCTTTAAATTCCCCATAATTTTGAATATCCGCATTCCGCAAATCTATCCACAAGCTCGCCTTTTCCTCTAACGCGTGTTCAACGATTACTAATTTCTGATCAAGAGAATCTTGCACGTTCTTTATTTTAAAGAATTTTTCTAGTCCTTCCACAAATTCCATCGGATTTGATGTGATTTCGTCTTTAAATTTTAGCATCTTAACGTCTAAATTACAATTTTGTAAATTACTCATTACCGTCGCAATCTTTTCAGCATTTACGGAGTTTCTACTTCCCTCATTGTTGAGAGCCTGATGAAGGACATTTCGTTGTTGCTGTTGACGTTCAGCGTTTATCATTTGCATGGCCTCCAATTCTCGTCGCGTTCGCTCCAATTCCTCGCGTAGTCTGTTCACGTTCTCCTTTTCTCTCGCGTCATGTCTGTTACTTTTATTTGTGTTAACGAGTCGATCGTCTGGAATGATCGGCATTTTGTCTTTTTTTCTTGTGAAAGTGTAGTTATTAAATTTTTTTTCGCTTTTCTGCCGGATTTTGTTAGATAAATACACGTCCCATCATCTGCCATTCACAAGCATTTACTTAGTTTATTGAGCCCCCGTTGTTGGGCGCCAATTTGTAAGATCTATTATATTTGTTTTTTTTATATATTTTGTTAAACCTTACTCAAACATGAAATAAGATGACTCGATTCACTGAAAGGAACGTGCATTCATCGATCGAAACACTCGTTTAATTATATCCGCAGTTTTATTTGGAATTTCGGTGACTACAACGATATTTCTTCGGAGACCGCTTATGTATGCTGTGACGTCCTGGGTGGTGCGAGGTGGCTCGATCCGGCAGAACGTCTCCGTCAAATGAGTTCTTCTTCTGCTGGTTAAGGGGGTGAAACCCCAAGATAATTAGTTGGTGTTCGGCGACGTGGATTATGGCTCCTCGAGTCCGTTGAAGGTAGTATTTAAGAATTTTTATCTTTCTTTTGATATAAAAATATGATATTTATTGTATAACTCCAAGATAAAAGTGGCTTATGTGGGAGAATGGAACAAGTATAAGATATGTAGGGTTTCCTGGCTCGTTCCAAACTCTCCGTCTAGTGGGTGAGAGGTGCTTTTATACAATTCTGGAAACGATAGTGGGAGGTGACCACACCTGGTTACAATGAGTCATAGGGCGTTGTCTAGTGGATATGAGTCTACTTCTACTTGTGCGGCTTGCTTGCCAGCTTATTTTACGTATGACTAGATTTTACTCGCATGAGTCACTTAGTGACCTTGTTCTATTTCTATTTCTATTCTAACAGCGATTTGTAACGAGAGCGATACCTTCTTTTATTATAAAATCTCAACATGAATTTTGTCGTAGAAGAATTTAAAATTCTTCTTCGAAATATATTAAATATTGTTTAACTTCTTTTAGACATGCTTTACATGTGGTAGAATAATTCGATAATACAATTAAAATAATTATTAGCATGTTTAAAGTATGAAGCTCTCTTTGTCTAGCGGTTACTACGGTATGTCTGTCTCTCTCTCTCTCTTTCCTACAGATCATACGATATTCGCATCTCGCTCGGATTCGCGTTTCTACGCGGCGCATAATACAATTCTATCCTTTTTCAGGTTCATGAGTGACGCTTCGGCGCTTAACGCTCGGTAATTATATTAATATTAGTAAGTATATATTTGTTAATATCAATGTTAATGAAAAGTGTTGTTAATAGTAGTAATAATGATTCTAATATTATGTTAATAATATTATATGCGAGTAGAAATGGTTAGTATTCTCGTTAGTACGGCAGATCAATGAAATTAGATTGTTTATATAATAAGATTTTTATTATTTTTATATCTCGGGAATGGTTGGGAATTCGGTAGGAGTGTATAGAAAATATATTGCAGGACTTTTACTAAAGTATAATACAGCATTAAAAATTTTATTATTAATATATGTGTTTGTTAATAACAAATTATTTGTTAAACAGTTTGCCACTTTTTAATTCACATATTGGTATTGTCAAGTTCTATTTGTTCATGTGGTTTCAGTTTCACTGTAAAAATTATTTGTCGTGGGACACCTTATTTTATTGTTATAAATATTTTGTAAATAAACAATTGTAGAAATAAAAGTTGTTATTATTTTTAGAGGGTTATTAATGCAGAATCTATATATACAGGCAAATTTCATATACTCTGGAAAAAGTTTTTATTACTATGGATTACGGAGTGTTGTTGTACGAACAGAGGTATATATTTTTACGATTAATTAGGTATAGGAGTTTAGTAAAAATTATATTTTACATACTATTCTCAAGAGGGGGTTTTAGGCTAATCAGGCGTATAAAAGGGATATTTTTTAGTTATTATAATTTTGGAAAGTATTAAAATTTAGTCGCTCTGTCCCGAACGATGCATTTTGCATAGAGGTATATATATGTCAACCGCATTATTAAAGGACATGTCCTTTATAACGGGTGTCTTTTCGCTTGAAATTTTATAGCGCTTTTATTAGAAAAGTGACATGGTTTAGACTTATATAAAAGTAGTTATACGTGATCTGAGGCATAAATTAAAAATATTTATTGACATGGTCAATAATTTGTTTATAATTGCTTATAAAAGTAAGTTGCAAAAATAAACGATTATGTAGTTAATGTTTTTCTATCGAACGATTCTAATGATTATTCCTTATACGGGCCTATATTGTTTTTATCTCCAACTATTCGTTTTCTATTTTATTTTAATTTATTACAGGTCCGTATGGCTATCCTCGTCTTACTCTTTGTGAATTTGCATAAGACTGGTATTGAACTATCCTCGTCTTTTGTACAGAAATCGTATGCTGAAGGTGAATGTTTTATTTTTAATCTCGTTTATTATTTTAATTAATTTAGATAGAAAATCGGGGTTAACGCTATTGGTGTTTAGGGACATGAAAAATTCCATTTTTATCATAATAATTAAATGTCAAAATTTTCGTTCAAAAATGAAATTTGTTAATCTTAAAATGTATAAAAGACTAAAATATTAATGTAAAAGTGATTTGGTCTTCCTAAGTTTAAATGGTAAGAAGTTCAAAATGGCGGACGTGAAACTTTAATAATTTATAACTCGGAAACGGTAAGAGCTAGAGAGATGGGGTTTTTTATCGTATTCAGGTAATTGAGGGCTTTATTTTAGGATGTTTAAAATTTTTGTGTTTTATGGATTTCCGTAATTTTTAATTATATCACGGAATTGAGAAGAGATATGATGTGAGGGTTTTTGTGAGATTACTTGACACACTCTGCTGAGTGTTTGCAGTGATTTTATTGATTATTTTTAATAATAATTTTACGGTAATTTTTATTGTTAATTAGTTTGTTTTAAGGAATGCAAGAATAATTTATTGACAAAAGTTGTTTGACTTTTCGTGATAGTTCCAATAGTTATATTAGTTAGAATAATAAATTTCTTTTGCCAGTATATAGAATAACAATTACAGTAATTTAAATCGACCTGACTGGCAATATATATAACGTCTTTCCGATATAAACATTGAAAAAAGTGCTGTGAATCCGACAAACCAAGTTGGCTCACAGTTTTTCAATGTTTATATCAGAAAGACGTTATACAGGGTGATCCGAAACTATCGTTTGTCCTTAAAATGTCATACTCCTGACTTAATTTTGAGACAATTTTTCCTTTACCAAAACTTTGTCCGAAGCTTAATTTTTGAGTTATTACAATAAATAGTCAGCGAATCATGGAACGAGTACGGAAGATAGGCAAGGGCGGCGCGACTCACCGTCCGACGCGGGTGATTATGTGGAGTGCTCGCTGCGATCAGTGCTCGGTGCTTGCTACAAGCGATGGATGTACGCGTACACACACACACACACACGCACACGCACACGCACACGCACACGCACACGCACACGCAAACGCACACGCACACGCACACACACACACAATTACTCACTTATACTACGTTTACGCGAGCGTTACTTCTGTAGTAACTTACGATAATTCCTTCGCGTAAACGGGATTTTGTAGTAACTTACGATAACTTACTCCGCGTAAACGAGTGAATTATCGTAGTTATTACAAAAGTAACGCTTGCGTAAACGTAGTATCATTCATTCTTACCTTGCAGAGATTCGATGTCTTTATACTGCTGATGAATATTTGCCTTATGACCATTGATATCAATGAGACGTTCCCATGTGCGAGAGACACACCGAGTAATAAGCGAGAAGTTTCTTCTTTGACAAATTGTATCACGTATCGACACGTTCACGGATTTACTCACGCACTTGACCGATAAGATTAATAAACAAATCTACAGGTTTATCACTGTTAACTAACTACCGATTAATTGTTCGATGACTGAGAATTACTCGAAGAAAGAAACACATTACGCACAATCACATGACAGTAAAAGGAAAATTTGTTACTTGATTACATTACAGCAATTAAGTAGAAGTTTTCCTTTTTTTGTTAATTGTATCACGTAATCAACACTTTTACGAATTTACTCGCGCACTCGATCAAGAACAATTGTAACGGTTAATGCAATTAATTACTATCGATTAATTAATTATTAAAATCACTTTATGAAAGAAACACGTTACTAGTGCTGCCGAACGTAAACATGTGACATTATGAAGGATTCACACTGCGTTCGTGTTTGAGACCGGGAGTGAGTTAGAGCATGCATAAATTTCACACAATTTTTCGGCGATCGTTATGGCCTGGGTCGTTGAGCAAATTACGTATTCTCGAACGTTCCTTAACTTTCTCGTGACAAATACAATTGTCAATATCGCGTTGAAGCCATGAGACGACCGCGTGCGCTCGGGAAAGACAACCCAGGTCATAAATACTTTCGCATAAAAACAAAATATCGACCGATAAAGTCACCGCCGCTCTCGCGGGAGAAACGATGACGTAGACTACCGAAAGCCTATCGCTCTGCCTGAATTTTCGCGCTCGGCTTTGCCATTGGCAATTAGCGAAGAGGAGGCCTCTCTTCTTGCGACAAGGAAAATTCGTTGCGACGAACAAATCTCTCGACCCGCAGCACTCGTCTTTCGACCGTAAAACAGTACGCTGTATTCGCTTTACCGCCTAGACTTCTACCCGATCGTCGTTTAATACGAACTCGATTGTGAAACCGCTCGTGTGCTCACCCGCTTCTCGGGAACCATCCGAGAACCTGAAACCAGTGAACTGTACATTTTGTAAAATAATTGTAAATATACGTAGTGTTTCTCTATACAAAACTTTCCGCTTTCTAAATCTCGCTGAACGTCCTTGCCATCTCGCGCTCCTCTATCCGATCCACTCGCGCTCGCGAAC
>NW_020222003.1:11477-27358 GCF_003070985.1 Temnothorax curvispinosus
AGCGGGTGATCTACGAGCGAGAATCGATCCCGCGGCGTAGCGGCGGTTCTTTTATTACCTCCTGGTGGTGCCTTCCTCCCGGCAGGTTTCCACGAATTTTGGGAGGGTGATTGGCCACCGGAGGGTTACAGTGCCAGACTAGAGTCAAGCTCAACAGGGTCTTCTTTCCCCGCTAATTTTTCCAAACCCGTTCCCTTGGCAGTGGTTTCGCTAGATAGTAGATAGGGACAGAATATGTCGTTTGTTTAACGTGCGGCACCTGCTCGTAGAGCCTCATCCACACGGCCCCCATGGGCGCGGGATTGGGATACGCCCAATCAGCGCGTACCGACCGAGGTCGATACTACCAGTGCGCCGCAGGATTACAGGATCCCGCGGCAACCCACTGGTCGGGGCGAGCGACTATACACGCTCTACCAGCTAAGCAGGCACGCACCCGAGCTGTTGGGACGCAAGTTCACTCGTCGGACACCCAAGTTCGTGAACTCGGGTATCCTAGTCAGCATTTGGCTTAACCACTGCCACCACGATGGTCCTACCCGCGACCGGCTGGAGCAAGCTCCCTGAGCGACCGGTCCCCGTGGTACCAGTCTAGATCACTGGTCGGATCTTCGCAGCCGAAGCCACTCCCAGTTGGGTCTCCTGCAGACCCGGCCCCGGTAAGCCGCATTCACACGTCTCACGCATTCACATTCATTCTTTGCTGAAACACACAAGCCGCAAACCTGCTCAGACTCTCGTATCATTCCTTTCGCTCCAGTACCTCGCTCACGTCCACTCTACCATCTTCACTCACCCTGACTCCCCATTCGTCCAAGCTCCTAACATCCTCATACATTCCACACTCAACCATCACATGCTTCCAATCCTTGCACTCAGCACCACACGCACAGCTTTCAGTCTCAGACAATCTCCTTTTATGCAGGAACTCATTCAAACTGCCGTGACCCGTCAAGATATAGCCGAGCCATAGGCTCGGCTCAAATCCCGGACAAACCTCGGCAAACCTCACATCCCGTATAAAGCCATGTGTCACTCGTCCCTTCGCACCGTTATCCCATTCATTCTGCCATCTTTCATACAACCTAGCATTCAACAGCTCCAAACTCTCATCCACATCTCTCGCTCTTACTTCCTCTTCACTCACAACACCTCTTTCACCCAATCTCCAGCCATTCTTAATTCTCACAGTCATACCTCTTTTCACGCACTCCAGGTCCCACGGAAGACCACCCATCAATACCTGCATGGCCTCCATGGAGACCGTTCTACAGACATTCAAACAGGCGCTCATCGCCACTCTTTGGCATCTGTCGATCGCCACTCGCGCATATCTGTACTCCATGGCTTCATACCACACGCTCGCACCATACATAACACACGCAGCAAACAAACCCTTATAAATTACACGCCATGCTCTCCTTCGCAATCCCCATTCGCTCCTCATCACACGTCTCAACTTTCCCACTACGCTCACACACTTCTGCCTCATATGCTCCAGGTGCGGCTTAAAGCTCATTCTCTCGCCCACCCACACACCCAGATATCTCACACACTTCACATACCTCACATGTTTCCCATTCACACTAACGCTCGGGTGTCTCGTTTCCGACATATTCCCTTTCAGGAGCATCATCACCGTCTTGCTCTCTGAAACTTTCACACCGACACTCGCACCCCATTTGCTCACTATCCTCATCCACTCGTTCCCCTTTCTCTTCAGATCCGCCCGACTCTGTCCTTCGACAGGCACGAACAGATCATCGGCATACGCCGTCGCCATACATCCACGTCTGCGGAGTTCCCACAGGAGCTTATCCATCTGTAGGACCCAAATGTTTGGGCCACCGATGGACCCCTGCGGTGCGCCCCGCAGCACCCTCTTCCACACTTCCTCATTCATTTCTATCATACATGCCCATCTCTCATCAAAATAACTTTTCCACAACCCAATCTCCTCACATCCTTCCTCATACAGTTTTTCAATCACACATGGCCATTCCAGGTTGTCGAAGGCACCCTGGAAGTCCACAAAAATTCCCAACACATACTTGTACTCGGACCCACTCACGCACTCACGCACGCTATTCCACGCACTCTCGGTCGAACGTCCTTTCACAAACCCGTGCTGTGCCTCACACATCAATCGCTCCAGCCTATTTACCATCATTCGCTCCAACACTTTTCCAAGCACAGACAACAGGCTGATCGGTCTGTAAGACCCGGGGTCCGACCGCACTTTCTCTGGAGACTTCAGCAGTACAACCACTCTCGCTTTCTTCCACACCTTTGGAAAGCAGTTGGTACTCAGACACACATCATACACTCTCTTCAACCATCCCGGAATTGCGCGCCAAACGGCACGCACCATTTCCGCCGTAATTCCATCCAACCCGGGTGCCTTACCCATTTTCATCGCCCTCACAGCCACATCAACTTCATTCCGCTCGAACGTTCTTTCAATCATCTCTCTCTCTGCCAATCGTACATCATCCATTCCCGTGTCCGGGAAGAAGCGATCTAGCAGCACATTTGCACTCTCTTTCCACGTACTCCTGTCACCCACTTTCATAGCACTCAGTCTATCACGTCCGTACTTACCCATGCACACTTTATACACATCACCCCATGGATCCCGATTTCCCTTGTCACTCACGAACTGTCTCCAGTTATCCTCTTTCACTCTCCATATCGCTCTCTTGTACTCTCTGAGAGCACGTTTGTACACATTCAGACATTCTTCCACTCGACTTCGATCTCTCCCTTTCATTCGCTGGTAGGCACGCCTACACTTCCTCACATCCTTCTTCATGCGCTCAAGCTCATCCGTCCACCACACAAGCTTCCTCGCAACCCCACACACTCGCCTTTTCATTCTATTGTCATTTGCCCTCAGGATCCATGATGTGACGCGCTCCGCCAAGCTCTCCGCGTCCCAGTCATCCATCACATTCACAGCATCCTCCGACGCATACTCCACTAGATCGCTCATGTAACCCTCCCCGTCCACGTCTTTACACACCCATCTACGCATACCTTCTATCCGCTCAGCATTCTCACCATAGGTCATACGTATCAGCAACACATTATGGTCGCTGATACCCCAATCGCTCTTGACTCCCCATTCGAACCGGCACCCCCCAAGCGCATCGCTTACGAGAGTCACATCGATGTCGCTTTCCCCATTGGGTCCGCTAAACGTGTAACTCTCGCTCGGCTCATTCAACACAATCATACCGTTCGCGACAATCCACTCCTCAAGCATTCTGCCACGCATTTCACTTTCTCTACTGCCGCCCCTACCCTTACTGTACCATAAGGGAGAGACGGCATTCGCATCCATACCCACCAGCACACGCTTTCCTCTGGTTACCATTCGCACCCTGTCCATGTACGCCAGGTACGGCTCGATGTCCTCACCGAACCGGCAATACACGGACACCACATACATCTCGCCGAAGTCTCCCTTCAGCCATACACACACGCCATACTCATCCGAGCACTCCCTTACACACAACACATCGAGACTAAGATCATTCACCACCACTGCTGCTTTGACATACTCGCTCTCACTCACAATCACATCCATCCATAGCGGGAGTCCAACTACCCTTCCATCCTTCACACACGGTTCCTGCAGCAGTCACTCGACGTTCGCACAACATTTCACCTAGGTCACACATAACCGCATACGCTCTTTGACAGTTATACTGCACCACATTCATACTCGAGACACCCTGCGAGTCCTCCCTAGCCATTGATGGTGTCAGCGCGCCTCTCCCTTGCTACCGCGTACGAGGGACACCCCCTATCATCTACCGCGTGGTCAGCCAATCGCCCCCGCCTCTTACAGACGGCACACACCCTCGGCCCAGCTGTATTTGGGCATTTATCTTTCTTATGACCCCCTTGACCGCAGTGGGAGCATACATCCTCCGTTGCCCTACAGTGCCTCGCAACATGACCTAGGTCGAGGCATCTAAAGCGCCTGGTTGGTGCTGAAAAATCGGCTACTCTGCAACTACGCCAACCCACATACACACTTGACGCTTTCATGAATCTTCCCCGCATGTCGGGTGTCACCTCCAGTACCCAGTTCACGGTTTCCTCATTCCCCTTACCCAGCTTAAACCGGAATACGCACTCCTCATCATAGACCTTTGTATCTAACCCATGTAAGAGCTCAGGGTTCTGCCTAGCTATGGCGCGTCTGACACCATCGACTTCCATATCACTAGGCACATCGTACAGAATTATACGAGGCCTCCTAGCAGCGGGCCACCGTGAGACCCTTTTCCCTAATTGCCTGGTTGGCAACAATTTTGTCCGCATCCGCCTTCGAGTGCGCCTGGATTATTACCCTTCCATCCCCAGCCTTTCTTACATTCCTGACTCTAATGTTTGACGCTACCGGGTCTATTACCTTCAGCAGCGTCTTTTTTATCTCGTCGACAGACCTCTTATCGGCACCGCTCGCCACAACAACCGAACAGTCCCTATCTCGCGGTCCGTTTCCACTCCTGGTTGCCGGTGCCGCAACAACTCCCGGACCGGTTTTATGACCGGGTTCTCGCCTACCAACCGCCTTCGCAAACGTTACAGGCGGCGCACAGTGGGGCGAATTTATCAAAAACCGGATATTGGACAAAAAAATGAAAAACGTATAATTCAAATTTTGACGAGATTTTATGTTAATATATATCCTAAACTATAAAGAAATGTACTTATAATTAATTTTATCCTTTGTTATTTCCTCAAAATGATCTGATAAAGTATAACATTTTCGTGAATACTGAAATTCTAGTAATTCGATAGGTTACTTTCTAAAGTCTCCGCCGAAAGTATAACTGCGAATATGAGTTAAATGCCTATCAGAACTTATTTATTAGGGTTCAAAAAACATATTTATTTTAGTTTTATGTTATTTGAGTACTATTACATATTAATAAATATTCACGACATATTTGACTATTAAAATTTTCTTACTTAAATATTCAAACAGGAAGAAAGTTTGTGGATTAGAATGGATTAAGGTTTGCTCTGCGCCATTTGATAGGGCAAAGTGTCTAGTTTTTGGCCATATATGATCATTCATCCCCTTTCGTCCCTTTTTTTGAGATAATTGACTTCAAAGTTCACTCGACATGGTCGAACGTCGTCCATGAATAGCTCAATGGACGACGTTCAATCATGTCGAGTGAATATGGATGTCTATTTTCTCATAAAAGAAAGACGGGATTGTCCCGATTGCGCACATTACAAATCGGACACGACAATATTTCCCGATCGGACACGGTGTCGATTGCACACGGTGCCGATCGGACACGGTGTCGATTGCACCGTTCTATATTGAAGGTTCTATATTCGGCATGTATGTATGTATGTATGTATGTCTACGATTTTCTTTAAAACTACTGGACGGATTTAAATGCGGTTTTCACTGTCCTATAGAGCAATTCTCCAGGAAGGTTTTAGTACATAAAATATCGCGCTAGAACATCAGGGTACGGAGCAGTAAGGAAATATGCGATAATAATTATTCATATTAATTTAATAAAGCACTAAAAAAGTATACAATAAAAAAATTTTTTTTTCAAATAGAACCGATTTTTCAAAAAAAACTAAAAAGTATTTAAAAAATTAAAAAATCATTTATGCGCTTTATGAAAAATTGTTAATTAAATAATTTTGATTTCATACACTAAATGTATAATAATCGTACATTATTTATGTCAAGTTTCAAGTCATTTCATTGAAAAATGTAGAAGTTATAAGCAAATGACCGAAAAATGAGGCGTTCGCCCCACTGTGCGGCGGCAGTGTCACCGGTGTTGGGCGATTCGCCTCCACCCTTTCCGCCAGACGACCCCTCAAAAAGGTGTTGTCGCAACCCAGCTGCATGACCAATTTACTGGTCTCGCTAAACAGCGCCGCTATTTTCTGCCCCGCTGTCTTTGTAACTTTCTCATTGGAGTCAGAAAGAATTTCTTCCAGCTTCAATTTAACGCTGTGCATCGTTGCCGCGGCCAACTCTTCTCGAGTTGCCGGACCGCCACCCACAAAAACGTCGTCGTCCTCGGACTCGCTGCTCGTACCGGTCCCGTTTCCCTTTTCAAACCCGGGCAGGGCCGAGTTTGCCCGCTGCTGAACGGCCCCATGGGCCATACCTCCCTCTAATCCACTTGACTCACTTCGAGCGCCTCTTGCAGGTGTCAGGGAGCTAGACGGGCTCCTTGCCAATTTCCCGCTACGCGGGAACGTGCGCTTTTCTGGATCACCCACGAAGCTCTCCTCGTCCGTCAGTGGCGTCGTTGTCTCGTCCAGCGCCTGTTTCGTCGCCCACTTTTTCAATCCGTCCTGAGAAGACTGTTTCTCCGAGCCTTTCAGATTCACTTTGGTCAGTGCCACCGTCATCGCCTTAGTGATCGTCTTTTGCCCGTCCACTCTATCACCACTTGACCCCGTTTTAACCGAAGTCTTGTCTGTATCCGAGTTAGTCGCTTCCGTTTTCGTCGCCTTTTTGTCAACAGTTTTTTGTCCGTCCGGGTTGGGGGTGTTTTTTGCGTTCTTCATAATGCATCCTATTTAATTGTTACGACGGTTCGGCCATCATGGCAGCCCATACGCGTATGGGCATCTATCCCCGCCGTTTCAAAGCCCTAGTTAAACTGCATGAAAGCTGAGAAGCAGCTTGTCGGGTGATCAACCCTATTTATGCAGACGTGACTCTATAAAAAGGTTATGTAATTTGATGCTAAAAGTTTAACGTCACCCCTACTGATTGAGCACGTATGCTCCGAGACACCGCCCACTCAAAGTTCGGGCTAGACGTTGCCAGTGTATCTTCCCACTGGTAGGATATGAGGAAATAGTGATCAGCTAATCCTCCACACATGCGCCCGGGGGGGCCGACTTCAACTCCCGAATAGGCTCCGCCCGGACACGGACAGCGGTTCTCCCACATTAAACATGCGGTTTCACATGGATTTTACTGGCGCTAGGCCAGAACTTACCATTTATTACGCCGCAGAGGTCAGGTACTAACATGACCGCATCCTACGGTCGTGGGTCTACTACTCCCCACTTGGTTAGTCTTCGAGAAATATCCATCGACACCCGACCGCATCTCTGGCACCCGACGGTTACAATTACGGACACGCAAACAAACATAGACACGCACACACTCACACACCCCCCAGAACCCCTGCACCCCCTCCGGAAGGAGCCGGTAGCAGCCCGAGGGCCCGCGGGCCGGGAGAAGCCCGCGTATCGCCTTAACTCCGTTAGCCTACGACGGCCAAGGCCAAAGCCCGAGCCAAATCATAGTTACCGGTGGGAACCACGATGGAGGTAGAGTACGGCTTGACTGTGATAGGCTAAGTGCTGCGGCACAGCATGTATTGCGCTTCAACAGTTCTCGTAGCCGATGTCCGGGTCTATCCGTCTTCGCGACTGTCGCCATAATCTACCGTCCGTATGGTCGGATCTCGACCGCGATACATTTCTCGGGTGTACTAGGTGTTACCTAGTAGGCATTTCCGGTCGTTTCCCGGGGTGACGCCCCGTTCGCGATCGCGCAGGTTGTCGCCCGAACCCCATGTCTGGGTGGTCGAATCTCGACTGCGACTGGTTCCCCGGGTGTCTTAGAGGTTCCCTAGCACACATCTCCGGCCGTTTCCCGGGATGCCGTCCCGTTTTCTATTGTGCGGGTTGTCATGGGTCTAACATTAAGAATTTGGCAGGAGAGATGCTGTATGTCAAGGACACTGAATACGTTGCCGACAAGCTCAATCGGGGCAATCGACGACGCCGCAGGCAGTCCAGAAACAATTAGTTTATTCTCATCTCCAGAACGCTCAATGGGCCGAGCAGTTTTTAGAGCCAGGATATCACGCGCCTGAGCAGTTTTTAGAGCCTGGATATCACGCGCCTGAGTCGAACACTCTTGCTCCAGCTTGGTGATACGCTGAGAGTTTTGGGCGACCGTTTCTGCGATAAGGTTCAGCTTGCTCAGTTTGTTATTTATTTCCCTATTAATATTACGCTGATCCTCCATAAAAGCCGCCAATTTATTATTCGATTACTCACTCTTAGATCTTTGATCCTCCATAAATGTTGTCAATTTTTTGTCTGATTCCTCCATCCTTGACAATATAGACATTAACAGCGCTTCAGAAGACTGTGGTTGCGTGCCCGAGGGAGAAGTCATATCATCAAAATTAGATGATTGTGCACACCTGTCAGTCTGCGGCGTAAGAGGTAAGACTTGTAACGCTGCTAAGGCCCTACAGCAGTGATCCGCGTATCTGGACAGGGAATACGACTTGACAGCCGGGATGAAACAATTTGTTGCACTTGCATGCAATTGAAGTATTCGCAATTGACTTCTTACACTTGTAGCACTGCATAAGTAATACGCTAAGCAAGTCAAAAATCAGAACCAGAGAAATACAGTCGGGCAATACAGACAGTAGCAAATGGTAATACGCGCGAAAGCCACAGCTAGTTCGAAGTTGTATAGATTGTTGCGGCCCCAATCAAAATGTAATAATAAAATAATTATATTATAGTATAAAATAATAATATTAAGAAAGACCGAGAATAACAATAGGGAACGCGACCGCGAAAGCCCGAGAGAATTACGCAACGCCGAATCAGCAAAAGATGAGTTGCGCGATCGGCCCAGATACGATCGAGCAACTCAGCGAGATCGAAGGACAAGACGAGGATTCAAAAGGAAGCGACAACAGGAGACGACAGGGCAATTGGAGTCTCGAAGCGACGGGCGTTTAACGCGAATAATCATTGTAACTCAGAGTGGATTAATTAAAGTTATCGTTTATTGAAAAGTGTTGTTAATCGATCCCGCCTCCTCCGTGGATAAACGATCCCTGGTGTCCCGCCGTAAAAAGAGAGCACAACAAAATGGTGGCAGCGGTGGGATCCAGTGGCAGGAAGACGGGAACGGCAGCTGAAACAGAAAAATAAGTGAATCAGTGAGGCAGTGCAACATCCTCAACGGAGACACAGGCAGCCAGATTCAAAAACAGCAGACAACACGGTAGCGGCCGACGAGGGACAAGCGAGCAGCGTAACCCGAGAAGGCGCCGACCTACCTCAACGGAGGCTCACCGACAGATAAGGCGGCACGAGCACCGACCAGCAACATGCGACTAGCGACCGTAATGTAAGTCGATTAAGCAAATTATGTAAAGCGCAATCACCGTAGATGTCGGAAAACGAAAATCCACCTGCGGAACTAAACCAATCGTGGCTCCATAGCGAGACGTCACGACGAGCGCGTAGAAATAGACCGTTAAGCCCCGTGCAAACGACCGAAGAAGGCGTAAGCGACAATCGCAAAACCGTGCGTAGAAATTTAGACGCGTACTACTCAAGCGAAAGCGAATCAGAATCGGAACTACATCAGAACAGCGTAATCGAACGCGAACAAACCGACGATTCCGTTATAATTTTAGACGCGAGAGTAATAGGGCAAAATAACTGCCCCGACGAAAATAGACTCCACCCCTCACACGCGCACGTACAATCCGAAGACGCGAACAGTACGACCAGTACGCGTACGCACAGACGAGAGTTTTCATTGACCTCGTATGATAGTAGCGTATTTGACCCGCAAGAATATTATTCTGCCCCGAGACACGCGAACGTAATCGAGATGGCGGAAGCAACAAATAGCAACCACGACGCGAATAACGTAAATGACAACGCGCCGATAACCCCAGAGGAAATAGACGAAGAAATAAACCGTCTTAATCGAGTGCTATCACAAAGAGGCACCCCGGCGAATCACCGTAACCGGATACCCGTACGGGCCGAACCGCCGCGAGACGATAAAGATTCCATTCTCGACGAGATATTAAACGGAATCCGCAACTTACAAGATCGCGTAAATCAACTAGAAACGGCGAATCCTGAACGCCTCGAATTTCACGCGAGACGCGAGCCAAGTAACCTTCCGTTCGAAGTAACGTACGGAAGAACGTCATATGATATTCGGAACCAAGCGGAGCGCGCAATCGGATATCTACGTTTAAAAGAGGCACGAGACATGATACCTGAGTTCGACGGAACCTCGAGTAAATTACAAGAATTCTTAAGCGCCGCGTCATATGCAATGAAAAACATAAATCCTATGGAAGAAGGAACGCTATTAGAAGCAGTGCTATGCACAAAGCTAAAAGGAAGAGCGATGATAGACTTTCAAACGCGAGAGATAAGAGATTTCGCACAACTAAAGAAAGAATTAGAAGTTTGCTATTTGAGCCGCAAAAGCACAACACACTTACAACTAGAGTTTAATACACTCAAGCAAAAACCCGGAGAAAATGCAAGAGCATTCGGATTAAGAGCCGATAAGCTAGCGATGGAGCTATACGACTCCATGATAGAGGGAAGAAATCACACCATAGAAAGCAAGCGAACTATATTAGAAACGATTCAACAACAGGCATTACAGAATTTTCAATTAGGATTGAGAGACGAGATCAAGTTACTTGTCCGAGCTCAGCATTTCGCAACATTGCAAGAAGCGATTGCCGGAGCGAGCGCCGAGGAAAAAGTAAACGGGCCGAGTGGAATTCCGCCGCGTCCCAAAAATAATTATGCGTACTCGCCGCAACCGCGCGATAACCGATCGATAGTACAATGCCAAAAATGTGGAAAATACGGACACCTTGGAAGGGAATGTCGTACCAATAGATATGCGAACCGTTTCTCCTTACCGAAACCCGATAGGACACCCCGCGTAAACGCGATAGATAAAGTCTGCAATTACTGCAAGAAGGCAGGACACATGCGCGAAGAATGTTGGTTGTTAAATGGTCGACCAAATAAAGAAAGGACGAATCACAACAAACCTAATAATCCGCGAGGACAAAATAAAAATTTTCACCCGAAAACGAATGGCCCGAGAAAAAAGGACAGTAATTCAGCCGCGAATAGCGATGAGGAAGATAAAGAGGACACAAAGCAGCGCCGACCGGCGTTAGAGTATCAGATGTCACACCTGACGAACAAGCCGCGAAAGCATGCAGGGCTGGACTTAATCACTCTGCCCATGCGAGAAGCAAAGCGCGAAAAAATAAATTTACTGTTCGATACCGGAGCGGCCGTATCAATAATAAAAGTAAAACATTTGAAAGGCGAAACAATGATAGAAGAGGATAAAATGGCCCTTACAGGAGTAACAGGTCATAAAGCCCATACGATTGGAAAATTTACAGCAACTATTGACTTGAAAGATAGAAAGATCAAGCACACGATATATGTCGTCAAGAATGATTTTCCGATTGAATACGACGGAATACTAGGCGTAGATTTTATAAAGAAACATCGAGCGTCATATAGTTACGAGTCAAGCGCAATACGCATAGGGAATAGCACATTAAAATTATACCCGTATAAGAAAATGGTTTTGAAACCGCGAAGCGAGACAATAGTACAAGTCGCGACCGATAAAAATTCACTAGGAATAATACAGGCAGAAGAGACAATGCCAGGAGTGTTCATAGAAAACTGCCTAGTGATGCCAGAAAACTTTCTATGTCCGGCAAGCATACTAAATACGACGGAGAAGACAGTCGAAATGCTAATGCCGCAAGTAACATTAGAAGAGTTAGAGCAAGAAGAAGCAAAAGAGATAGAAATAAACCAAGTAGACAAGGCAGAAGAAACAATGCCGCGTAGCGAAAAAGTCGAAAAATTGATACGCACACAACACTTAAACGAAGAAGAAAAGAAAACCATTATGGAAATTTGCAGAGATTACAGCGATGTATTGCATGTGGAAGGAGAACCACTGACATGCACTGATATCGTCGCGCATAAGATTACCACGAAGGCGGGCAGCGTACCGGTCAACGTCCGACCGTACCGTTTACCAGAAAAGCACAAGGAAGAAGTAAATAGACAAGTGAAAGAGATGTTGAAAAACGGAATTATTAGACCTAGCACGAGCCCGTGGAATGCGCCGTTGCTAGTAGTACCAAAGAAAAGAGACGCATCAGGAAAATTAAAACTGAGAGTGGTAATAGATTTTCGGTTTGTGAACGACCTAACGGAGGGAGATTCCTTCCCATTGCCAAACATAACCGATATCCTAGACCAACTGGGAAAAGCAAAATATTTTACCACGCTAGACCTCGCCTCGGGATATCATCAAATCCCGATGGAAGAAGAAGATAAAGAAAAAACAGCGTTCTCGACACAATACGGACATTACGAGTATAATCGAATGCCTTTTGGATTGAAAAATGCCCCAGCGACATTTCAACGAGCAATAATAGCCGTTTTAGCAGGACTAGTAGGATTACAATGCTTAGTCTATCTAGACGATATAATAGTATACGGAGCAAGTTTACAAGAGCACAATAAGAGATTAATTGAAGTGCTAAAAAGACTGAGAAAATATAATTTGAAATTACAGCCCGATAAATGCGAATTCCTTCGGAAAGAAGTGACGTATCTCGGACATGTAATAACAGAAAGCGGAATCTTGCCAGACCCTTCAAAATTAGAAGCAGTAAAAAGCTTCCCGAGACCAACAAAGGTAAAGGACATCCAGGCTTTCGTAGGATTAGCCGGATATTATCGAAGGTTTATTAAAGATTTTTCAGCAATCGCCAAACCACTCACAAAAATGACCAGAAAAGATATCAAATTCGAGTGGAACGCAGAACAACAAAAAGCATTTGAAATACTTAAGGAAAAACTAACTACAGCACCGGTATTAAAATACCCGGACTTCTCCCAAGAATTTGTAGTAACGACCGACGCGTCAGATTACGCAATAGGAGCCATACTGTCACAGGGAAAGATAGGTCAAGATCAACCCGTGGCGTATGCGAGCAGAGTACTATCTAAAGCCGAGCAAAATTATAATACTACCGAGAAAGAATTACTAGCGATAGTATGGGCGGTGAAACACTTCCGACCATACGTTTATGGAACAAAATTTACCGTAGTGACAGACCATAAATCATTGGTTTGGCTATTTAACGTAAAGGACCCCGGATCACGATTAATCCGATGGAGATTGAAATTAGAAGAATACGATTACACTATCGTACACAAGGCCGGTCAAGAGAATAGAAACGCAGATGCGCTGAGTCGACATGTTCCGACAGATATCAACAAGATAGAGAAGGAAGAAAATAACGAAGAGGAGAGCGAAAGAAAATACACAGAAGAAGAGAAGCAACGTATATTATACGAATACCATGACGCACCTGTAGGAGGACATCAGGGTGTGGAACGCACCATAAACCGAATAAGGTTGACGCATAATTGGAGAGGATTAACTCGAGACGTCGAAGATTACATTAACAAATGCGAACTATGTCAGAAGAACAAGTTATCGCGAAAAAATAAAGCACCCTTAGTAATAACAGACACCGCGGACAAACCGTTCGAAAAATGTGCTCTAGATATAGTAGGACCACTGACGGTGACCAAAAACGGAAATAAATATATCCTCACGTTTCAGGATAATTTATCGAAATTCAGTAAGGCGATACCCGTACCTAATCAAGAAGCGAATACAATCGCGAAAGAATTCGTCACAAAGATTATCTTTGAATACGGTATCCCCGACAAAATACTGACGGATAGAGGAACGAATTTCCTTAGCGAGATATTTAAAAGCACGTGTAAATTATTGAAAATAGAAAAAAATTCAAACAACGGCCTACCATCCCGAGAGTAATGGAGCATTGGAACGCTCTCATAGAACATTAGCCGAATACTTGCGACATTATATTAACGCGGACCAGACAGACTGGGACGAATGGACGCCATACGCAATGTTCGCGTATAACACGACGCCACACACAGCGACCGGGTTTACACCCTTTGAATTAGTATACGGGCACCGAGCGACACTACCGACGGCACTGTCACAACCACCGAAACCAACGTATACTTATGACGATTACGCGCAGAAGCTAAAAGAAAAATTAAGAGCGACACAACGAGTTGCAAAGGAACATTTGCGAAACGAAAAATCTAAGGCCAAGGAGACGTATGATAAGAAAACAAAAGAAATCAATTTCCGAGTGGGAGACAAAGTTCTCCTGCACGACGAAACGGTGCGTAAAGGGAGATCGAAAAAATTAGAATCCCCGTGGATAGGACCGTACAAAGTAATTGAAAAACACTCAGACGTAAATTATACGATCAAAAAGGGACGGAAAACCACGCGAGTACACGTAAACCGATTAAAGCCCTTTATAGAACAGTAAAAACAGCGTAGAAGAACAAAAAACAAGCAATAGGAAGTAGGCAATAGAAAATAGGCAATAGTAAAAACTAACGAAAATTAGACAATAAGTACTTACCGAACATCAAACACGTCGCACCACACGACGTCCGGTGGCCACATCCAATGTGACCTCCAGGGGCTAGAGGAGACGCATCCAGGAGGAATCCGGGGGCGTTAGCAACGCTTCTGCGTAGGTGGGAGGGGGCGACGTCGGCCCCGAACCCAAATTCGCCGCCATCCGCGCACTAAGCGCGGCACCCTCACTTACGGCACCCGCACGAGCAGCGCGGAGCCAATACGTGCGCCAGCATGCGTCGCACGTCGTCGGGACAAAAAATCGGTTACAAAGACGGCACCGCATTTCACAATTAGCACAACGAAAAGTACTCTCTCTGAATCACGTCGCAAGAACAACTAAACGCGCGAGGAGAGAAAAAAACGCAAGGAGAAGGCATTATCAAGCCAAGGTAAAAATTCGAAGAAAGGTAACATGAGTCCTTATCTTACAGGACGCTGATCGTCGTCCAACACTTCGCGAAAAAAGCAAAACCTGAGACAGCACCATCGTACGAGATACGACAATTCAGCAGCGAGCCGGGAATATACTTTGAGAGAACCGGACAATTGCAACAGGTAGAAGCTATTTGGAAACTAGCGATTAAAATCGACGTAGCAGCCCTAGGAAACCGATATCACCAACTTCAGGAATTTCTACAGCAAGCCGAAGAAGTATGCGAAACGATAATCGCAAAGGACACGCAGCAGACGTGCAAAAACATTCTCCATATAATAGAGAAAAATAACAAAAAATTAACGCAATTATTAACGCGATTACAGACTATATATAAAACAACTAATAATAAGCGAGGGTTAATAGACGCGATCGGCACGATCAGCAAAACGCTGTTCGGCACTATGGATGCCGACGACGCAAAACACATACAGGAGCAGCTTGAACTGATACAAAATCAGCAACAGACTCTACGGCACACCGCTAAAAGTCAATTAAAGGTAATGAATGCCACGATAGGCCACATGGAGGCCTTAGAAAAATCGTTATACCACAACGAACAACTGATGGCGAACGTCACGAGACGGATACAGCTGGAAACAGCACTGTACGCCAAAAGAGAAGAAATAGACGAACAGCTTTTAATACTAACCACAATCACAGAGGATCTAATGGAAAACGTAAAGGACACCATAGACTACCTCACATATTCGCGGGAAGGAGTAATACTCACCCGCCTATTGCCAATAGAAGAAATAATAACCGAACTACAAGAAGCAACGTCACAATTGACGCAGGGATCCCACTTTCCGTTTAAAACTAGAGTAGAAAATTGGAACGAGATACAAAACTATGTAGAAATTAGCGCATATTATGATAAACCGAACATTTATACGATAATCAAATTTCCCGTGGTAGCATACCCCGTGTATGACATAATAAGAACGACACCATTACCTGTCCCTAACCATGCAAATATTTTCACATAGAAAAATAAATTATATTCAAAAATGATTCTTTTATCGCAACTTTATTTGTTATTATTTTTTTAAAATAATATTTTAGCACAATGTTAGCACAACTTAGCAC
>NW_020222003.1:27458-29433 GCF_003070985.1 Temnothorax curvispinosus
TAACTTAAAAATAATTTTTAGGTCAACCCTCCACTTTTCGTTTTTTTCAATTTTTTCGATTGTGCTGAGTTGTGCTAAGTTGTGCTAACATTGTACTAAAATATTATTTTTATTAGAAATGCCCGAGGAATATGATGGTACACGCAATAAATCGAGAGTTATGTGCTGTACTACTAAATACCTTGACCTTTATTTAGTTAGTAGATGACAATTAAGTACTCCTGACTTATCTTATATTCGTACAGCTTATGCGTTTTCTTACAATGTGAGATACGTATTGTACAGCGTGCGTGCTCAACGTTACGAGAGAGCGAGAGAGCAGCTCGGTACCGATCACGGTGCAGATCAAGCTACACTAGCGCGCTCGCACATATCTTAACCGCGCCAAGTCTAAATATGTTATTGTCTTCCAATAATTTAAAAAAAATAACAACAAAAAAAGTTACGATATTTTTTCATCGTAACTTTTTTGTTATAATTTTTTTAAAATAATATTTTAGCACAATGTTAGCACAACTTAGCACAACTCAGCACAATTAAAAAAATTGAAAAAAACGAAAAGTAGGGGGTTGACTTAAAAATTATTTTTTTTTTGTATTTTTCATATTATGGTTATAATATTCGAGCACAATATAGCACAAACCTAGCATAATTCAGCACAACTTCCGGTTTTCTAGGGACAACAATGTAAAGAGCACTTTACTCTTGAACGCTCAAATTTTATAATTCAGATTTGTAATAATCTAGTGGTGAATGTAATATTAATTACCTAAGACCTCTCTTTAGGTCAACCCTTTATTTTTCGTTTTTTTCAATTTTTTTGATTGTGCTGAGTTGTGCTAAGTTGTGCTAACATTGTGCTAAAATATTATTTTAAAAAAGTTATAACAAAAAAGGTTACGATAAAAAAATATCGTAACTTTTTTTGTTGTTATTTTTTTAAATAATATTTTAGCACAATGTCAGCACAACTTAGCACAACTCAGCACAATCAAAAAAATTGAAAAAAAAACAAAAAGTGGGAGGCTGACCTAAAAATTATTTTTAAGTTAGCCCCCCACTTTTTGTTTTTTTCAATTTTTTTGATTGTGCTGAGTTATGCTAAGTTGTGCTAATATTGTGCTAAAATATTATTTAAAAAAAATAATAACAAAAAAAGTTACGATAAAAAAATTATTTTTGGATATAATTAATTTTTTTATCGTAACTCTTTCTGTTATTATTTTTTTTAAATAATATTTTAGCACAATGTTAGCACAACTTAGTACAACTCAGCACAATCGAAAAAAATTGAAAAAAACGAAAAGTGGGGGGCTGACCTAAAAATTTGTTTTTTTAAATTTTTTTCGTATTTTTTATATTATGGTTATAATATTCGAGCACAATATAGCACAAACCTAGCACAATTCAGCACAACCGTAAAAATATGTTAATTCTAAAAGTGGGGGGCTAACTTCTAATAGGTAATCAGAGATCTAAATAAAAGACGGTTCACATCGATCCGCAAGCACCGCGTTGCGTATAAATCACACAGTATGTCGCAGCGATAGACACAGGGCAGCCAATCAACAGTCTCCTCGATAGCATATGCTCGGAAACCAGCGTGAAGATAATAGATCAGCAACTACAGGCGCATGCGCAGCTGACAAGAAGACTTACGGAAGTGTAACTCACCGAGTTTAATGAAACTTGGCATACTTGTAGAACATCGAAAAATAATCGACACGTATTCTTTTATTTCGGCAATGGGGTGCGAGTTTAAGGATAGTTACAAAATTTAAAATGGCGGATTCAATATGGTGATTAAAATTATAAAAATTCTTCTGGTTTGAAATGCTCTGCACTTAGCCAATAAAAATTATAGTTTTCAGGGTTTACTGCAGACCGATTTTAAACTTCTTTCTGTACTTATTTTAACGGGATGCTTGATTAAAGTGAATCCCCTCGCCTCTCACTATTCGGGGTGCTTGATTAA
>NW_020222004.1:0-36955 GCF_003070985.1 Temnothorax curvispinosus
GTCAACGCGTACCCGAATTTTGTCGCGTCCACCGTGATCCCGGCGGCGGCCTGAAAACTGCGATCAACGATAAACGATACTGAACCACAGCTCAGGATCCGCCGCCGCGAACTCGGGCATTCGCATGCCTACACGGCTCACCTCGGGGCCGGGCACCAAGAGGCCGTGCGGCTGCTCCGCCATCGTCTGTTGCATCGGCTGTTGCTGCGCCAATGGGAGTATCGGCTGTTGATGCGCTAACGGGAGTATCGGCTGCTGATCTCCGACCTGCTGCGTCGCCGGCGGCTCGGTTCCGTCGCGCGTGATCACCATTGCACTCCACACGCAAATTTATTTTGTCCCCGGATTCGACCGGACTCGCTCGTCAAAAAAAAAAATAAAAAGTCTCAAATCGCGATCACGTCGGGGTAACCACTTTGGGAAGGGCGTGTAAGAATATGTTGAGTGAAGTCTATTATAATACAGTCTTTAATCTCAGATATATCCTAAGTCGTTACATTCTAAGTCGTACCGCTCGCAAAATATTCTAAGTCCCGAAATAATCAGTTCACGCGGATACGTCTTCACTCTAGCGAGTCGCCGTGTCGAATCTCCGTCTCTCTGTTCCCGGGCTCTCGCGATCGTTTTTTTCCTCTCCGGACTTCGTGTCCTTCGAGGAGTCGCTCGTCACGTTTTCGGTCGATTTGTGTTGTTAATTATTGTTTGAGTCATGCCTGTAACCTTCTCGCTTATCGTTACCTATGTTTATGTTTTCCCTATCTAACGTCTTTCCCTATTTTTCGACCTCGCTATTATTACTTATTTTCGAATCGAGTTGTTGCGGCGGCCAAGTATATAGCGATATAACCGCCACAGTAACATAAACCATGCCCCGACACATAGCTCGTCAAAGGACGAGACAATTGTAGGTCATAAATTATAGAAGTCTGTCATCGGCGCTCAATTCTATAATATTTGTATGTCTCTTTCATGAATAATTATCGGCTGGATGTACCTCCACAGAAAAAAAAAACAAAGAATTTGTCCGTCCCTATTTTTTACCATTATTTTGAGAGATACCCCCGCCACTAATAATAGTATATCTACACATCTGGTGAAACAAATCTCAAAATCTCAGGTACTTGCACTCATGCGCTTGTGCGTAAAAGAGTTTTGACTGTTTCTATCTTTACTCCCTCTCTCTCCACTTGAGCAGCTACGGGGACGGATGTTCCTGACACGTAGGTCGTCAAAGGGTTAAGGGCCCCTCAATTATACAATTGTAGGTCATAAATTATAGCTGCCTGTCATAGGCAAGCTATTCTATAACATTTGCATAAAAAACTCTTCGATACAAAATTTCTTTGGAACGCAGACATACTCAGCTATGTATGTAATATAATATAATATAATATATGTATGCATGTATGTATGTATGTGTGTATGTATGTATGTATGTATAATACTAATGGAAGGAATATTAATCACACATTTTTGTATTTTATATTTCAAATATTTATTTATTATATAATTTTTACAAAAGTTTGCCATTTATTATTTCCCTAAACATTTTGTCTCTAAAGTACGGCATGTCATCCTGCGTAAACGTTATCTCCCTGTTTGCACAGATGTACTCGGCGAACATGCAAGAGAATACACCACAATCGCTACCGTTTGTGTGTTGCGGAATGTTCTTGGCGGAATAAAATTCCCAATCACTCATATCATAAAGTTGTTTCTTTTTGTCAAGACTCTTGTTGGGGATTCCCCCAATTTAGTAATGTAAAAATTATATCTAACCGTTATATGTACTGCGATACTTTTCGTCTGCTTCTCACGCAAAATTACGATAAGTTCGGAACCGCCGGAAGAAGCCGATCCGCGCCGAAGGCGAGCGCGCGTCAGCATCCCCACGCGGCTCGCCCGACAGCCGGCCTCTCCCTTCCAACGAACCCACCGCGCCGCGGTATATAAGCCGGCGCTCCGACAGGACCCGCACTTCGTCTTAGCTCCGGCTCTCTGCTGCTTTCGACGAAGCCTACCCCATCCAATATCCCAGGGTACACGCAAAAAAAGGTCCGGTGTTCCGAGCCCCTACTGAGGGTTCTCAGAGGGTTCCCAAACTCCATCCAACTTACTCCCGACGGCCATGGTTCAGCGAGGTTGAGCGTACTCAGCCTCGTAACGAGGGTTCTCGTAGCCATCGCCCCGGGTATTCGCACATACCGATCGCGTTTCCGCCCGCGTGCAAATGTAACATCACGGACCGCGCCGAAGGAGTATAAAATAGGATAAAACCGCGTTTCGGTAAAGTCGCTCTTTATGTAACCCCGCGTTTCAACCACTACACGCCACAGCGCGCCGAGTGCATTCGCACTAATTTATCTGTATACCTCGCGTTTCGTCAGTTTTGGTTTAGGATATCGAATAAAGTTTATATGTATTATAAATCAATTGCTATCTTTTGGGCCTTCCACTCAAATTCCTAACAAGCGATCGAGTCCGCGTTCCACTGAAACCCCGGTCGTCTCAAAGTTAAAGGGCTGAACGAAGCCATTCGTAATTATCTCGCGTTCTCGCGGAACGGATTCGGCGATTCGTTCGGCGCGTTTATTGCGCGCCCGAACATAAAATTGGTCCTTCGAGCCGGATCGAGATATTCAGTGCAGCCCTTCAGCCGTTAACATGACTGCCGTGCCGGAAGTCTCAGCTACCATCAACGACCTCCTGGCTCAACAGCAGGTGTTGATGCACTCCATCACTCGAGCGCTCGATAACTTCAAAAAACTCGGAAGGAATAACTACACCGCTGCAAAGGTCCGAGCGCGAATCGCTAGCTCCAAAGAAGTCTGGACGCAATGCCTTTGCGTGCACTCGGTCCTCCTGCAAGTTATTCCGGAGGCGAAAAGGAGCACGTTCGACTATTTTCAAAACGAACTGTTTGATCAGGCCGAGAACATCCACTTGACGACGTTGGATTACATGGCCGAATGTCTGGAGGCACTCGCGCCAACGCCGCCGCCCCTGACAGCGAACCAGGCTCCGGGCGCCGCGTGCAGTCATGGGCCGCCTGCCTCCTCATTCTCACTGGCGCATCTGCCGCCCATCAACATTCCGCCATTCTCAGGGAAATATGAAGATTGGGAGACGTTCCGCGATCGCTTTACGTCCCTTATTATTAAAAATCCCGACCTCTCTGCATTTGCGCGAATGCATTTTCTCTAATCAAGCCTCGCCGGGCGGGCGCTTGAATCGATTCGAAGCATCCCAGTAACCGCGGATAACTTTGAACTTGCGTGGAAGGCCCTTGAGTCGAGGTACGAAAATAAGCGCCGATTAGTCGAGATGCATGTGTCCGCGTTATATAATTTGCCGAGCGTTTCCCGCGAATCCGCGAGCGAACTCAGCGAGCTTCGGGATAAAGCAAATCGCGCAATCACGTCGCTGAAGAATTTAGATCGATCCGAATCCGACATTCTCAGCGACATGCTTATGTATAGCGTCACGCAAAGGCTTGATCCCGCCACTCGGAAAGCGTGGAAACTAAAAGGCGGGGATGACGCGCGAATCCCAACATTCAGCGAACTCGATCGATTCCTCGATTCTCGTGCTCGCGCGCTCGAGGAATTGCATCCCGCGAATGTAGAAAAACAAACTCGCGCGCAGAAGGCGACCAGCGCTACAGCATCGGGAGCCTCTTCACTTTCGTGTCCGCTTTGTAAAGCATCTCACTTCCTACACAAGTGTCAAGTCTTTCTGAAGAAGAATCCGAGTCAACGATTGAAAGCAGTAAAAAAAAACGAATCGCTGTGTAAATTGCCTAAGCGACAAACACGCCGTACAGTTATGTCAAAGCAAATATTCGTGCCGAACATGTCGCAAAAGGCATCATTCGATGTTGCACGTCGACTCGGACACTTCTACCACGAAAGACACTTTTACCGCGAAAGATACGCCTGCCGCGGAAAATACTTCTGTCGCGACCACATCGATCCACGATGCCGCGCCCATCACGACATTATTCTCGAGCGCGAAAGTGTCGTCGATGCCTTCCGTGTTGCTCGCGACGGCAAGGGTAAGAGTCGGGTTTCCCTCCGAATCTCCGAACGATCGTACTCGCGTCGTTCGAGCGCTTCTCGATCAAAGATCAGAGATGACCTTTATTACCGAACGATTTAGGCAAGGCTTAAGATTGCGTCGCGTTAGAATGCCCGTCTCGATCTCCGCAATCGGAGGCGTCGACGCCGGAACATGTCGATACGCGGCCGAAATTCAGATCTCGCCGATCGGCCAAACTTCTCTTGAGTTCAAGACCACTGCGTCCGTCATGACAAGTTTAACGAAATACACTCCGTCGCCCGTAACGTCGCCCGTCCAATGGAGCCATGTAGCCGATCTCGCGCTCGCGGATCCGGATCCTACAAACTCGGACCCCATTGACATACTCATCGGTGCCGACCTGTACGGCGATTTGCTGCTCGACGGCATTCGAAAGGACTCCCGCGGTCAACCCCTCGCGCAGAATACCGTTCTCGGTTGGGTGCAGTCCGGCCCCGCGGCTGACCCACAAGCTCGTCCTCGAACAGTCACGGCTCAGCACTGTTCTAATACCCCGTCTCTCGACGAGGAATTCCGACGCTTCTGGGAAATCGAAGAAATCCCTCGCGCCATTCCACTGAGTCCGGAGGAGCAACAATGCGAAGATCACTTCCTCGCCACTCATTGGCGACGCTCCGACGGACGATACGTGATTCGCTTTCCGTTCAAAACCGGTCCCCCAATCGAGATCGGTAATTCTTATCACTCAGCTGAGCGACAGTTGAGAGGTCTTGAACGCAGGTTAAACGCCGATGAGAGAGTAGCGACGGAATACCGCGCATTTATGGAGGAGTACGAGCGACTCGGGCATATGAAGCGTGTACCGCACGACGCAGACACGTCGTCTCAATACGTCTACATTCCGCATCACCCCGTGATTCGCGAAAGTAGCACCACCACTCGGTTACGGGTCGTTTTTAACGCGTTTTTAACGCGTCGAATCCGACGAGCAACGGCACGTCGCTGAATGACCACTTGCTAACCGGGCAAAAGTTGCAGACCGACTTAGCTGCAATTCTACTAAGATGGATGCTACCTCGATACGTGTACTCCGCCGACATTACAAAAATGTATCGTCAAATCAAAATTGATCCTCGTGACGTCAACTATCAGCGAATCCTATGGTTCGATCGCGAATCTCGAACCATCATCGCGTTCATTCTGTTAGTCCTAACGTACGGAACGGTTAACGCTCCTCACGATGCGCTTCGCGTCCTGGAACAACTAGTTCGGGACGAGGGAGGCTCATTTCCGTTAGCGGTTCCGGTGATTCGAAAGGGCCGGTATATAGACGACTTTCTCTTCGGAGCGGACGACATACTGCTACTTCGTCAGACGCGCGATCAAGTATGCGCGTTACTGAGTCGGGGGCGGTTCGAATTACGTAAGTGGGCGAGCAACTCTCCGCAACTGCTGGCCGACATCGATGTCGAAAATCACGGATTAGCGTGTTCAAAAACATTGCAAGCCGATGAGCAATTGAAAGTGCTCGGAATAAGCTGGAAGCCTGCCCTCGACGTGTTCCAATTCGACGTTTCGCTCCCTCCGTCCATTCCAAAGACCAAAAGATCCAGAATGGGATAGAATATCCTTGGTAGCGAAAATCTTTGACCCGCTAGGGTGGGTCACGCCCGTGACAGTAAACGCAAAGATCTTTCTGCAACAACTCTGGCAGGCGAAAGTGGAATGGGACGAAGCCATCGCGAACGACCTTCTCGTGCAGTGCAAGACGACTCACGCATCCCTGGCGACGATCAATGGTCTTCACGTAGACCGTTGGGTACGATACGGTTCCGACACGGCGAACTGCGAACTTCACGGTTTCTGCGATGCCTCCACCGCCGCGTTCGCGGCCGCAGTTTATATTCGCGTCACCTCCGTGACGGGCGAGACCACTTCCAGGCTGCTCATCGCCAAGTCAAAGGTCGCTCCAATCAAATCCTTAAGTATTCCTCGGTTGGAATTATCTGCTGCCGTTCTATTGGCTCGGCTGTTAGAATTCGTGCGATCATCGCTACAACTAACTACCATACCTTGCGTCTGCTGGACGGACGCTCTCGTCGTGCTAGCATGGGTGACTCAACACCCATCAAAGTGGAAAACTTTCGTTGCGAATCGCGTCTCAGAGATACAATCCCGCGTCCCGTTCGCCACCTGGAGACACGTGCCAACCGAAGACAATCCGGCCGACTGCGCTTCTCGCGGCATTCTTGGATGCCATCTCGCGTCCCACCATTTGTGGTGGCAGAGACCTTCGTGGCTGAGACGTCCTACGAGTGAGTGGCCCGCTCAACGCGAACCGTTGTCTCACGATACGACGCTCGAGCAGAATCCGCGCGTCACCACGCATATAGTAAAGCCGGTCGAAAAGTGGGATTTAGCAGCGCGATACTCGTCGTGGCCGAAATTACTTCGAGTCACCGCTTATATCTTTCGGTTCGCATCTCGAACTCGCCGTATCAAAACTAACGTCAACGAGGCGAGTCCGCTCGCTCTCTCCGCGGATGAGTGCCGATTGGCACGCGACTTTTGGCTCAGACGAATCCAAGAAGAAGAATTTCCCGGCGAACGAGAAGCGCTCTTGAGCCAAAAGACAATCTCGTCGAAAAGTGCACTCATATCGCTCAATCCCTTTATCGGGGAAGACAAATTAATTCGCGTAGGCGGGCGGTTAGCCCACGCTCCGCTACCACTAAACGTGAAACACCCCATCATACTCTCCTCTCACCCTCTAGTCTCTTTACTAGTCCAGCACGCGCATATAAGGTCGCTTCACGCCGGCACGCAGCTCACACTCGCTACATTACGCCGGGACGTGTGGATTTTGCGCGCGCGAAATATAGTAAAGGCCGTAATTCACCGATGCGTAACATGTGCCCGCGAAAAGGCGGCAATTCCCACTCCGATAATGGGACAGCTGCCTCTCGTGAGAGTCTCCCCTTCCGCGCGCGCGTTTCAGCATTGCGGTCTGGACTACGCGGGCCCAATGCGTGTGCGCCCGATGTCCGGGCGTGGAGTCTCATCTCATAAAGCGTATATCGCAATCTTCATTTGCATGGCCACGCGCGCCGTGCACCTCGAGATAGTGGACGGCTACTCGACTCCCGCGTTTTTAGGAGCATATTCACGGTTCTGCGCCAGACGAGGCCTCCCCGCGTCGATCTACTCCGACAACGGAACAACTTTTGTCGGCGCGGACCGCGAAATTCAAGAAGCGTTTCGCGCGGCCCTACGCGATCCGAACTTTTTAAATCGAACCGCCTCCGATCAAGTTACGTGGCATTTCATTCCTCCAGCAGCCCCGCATTTCGGCGGGCTATGGGAAGCCGGAGTTCGAAGCGTGAAGCACCACCTTCGAAGAGTAGTGGGGGCTCACACTCTCACGTTCGAGGAATTCGCGACACTCCTGTGCAATATAGAGGCCTGTCTAAACTCCAGGCCGCTTGCCCCGCTCACCGATTCCGCTGACGAATATGAAGCGCTCACTCCCGGTCATTTCTTGATAGGCGCCGCGTTAACCGCGAGCCCCGAAGCCTACGTGCTTCATCTTAATGAAAATCGGCTCTCGCGTTGGCAAGTGGTCCGTCAGACGACAGAACGGTTCTGGAAGCTGTGGCAAACCGATTACGTCAACACGCTGCAGCAAAGAGCCAAGTGGCGAAAATCTGGAACGGAGCAAATCCGAGTAGGACAGCTCGTACTCCTACAAAACCCGTTACTTCCACCGTGCAAGTGGGAGTTAGGCCGCATAATCCAATGTCACGCGGGCTCCGATAATGTCGTACGAGTCGTAACAGCAAAGACCGCAACGTCCGACTTCAAGCGGACCGTTGTAAAAATCTGCGTATTACCAATCGATATCGAAAACGCCGAAACGCCTGCGTAACTTCGTACACCATGCCCTATGCACTTATTCGAATCGCCCAAACTTAGCGACCGCCTCGAGCAACGCGTCAGTTCAGCCATGCGATTTCGAAACGAAGGTTTCGAGGCGGGCGGTATGTTGGGGATTCCCCCAATTTAGTAATGTAAAAATTATATCTAACCGTTATATGTACTGCGATACTTTTCGTCTGCTTCTCACGCAAAATTACGATAAGTTCGGAACCGCCGGAAGAAGCCGATCCGCGCCGAAAGCGAGCGCGCGTCAGCATCCCCACGCGGCTCGCCCGACAGCTAGCCTCCCTTCCAACGAACCCACCGCGCCGCGGTATATAAGCCGGCGCTCCGACAGGAGCCGGCACTTCGTCTTAGCTCCGGCTCTCTGCTGCCTTCGACGAAGCCTACCCCATCCAATATCCCAGGGTACACGCAAAAGGAGGTCCGGTGTTCCGAGCCTCTACTGAGGGTTCTCAGAGTGTTCCCGAACTCCATCCAACTTACTCCCGACGGCCATGGTTCAGCGAGGTTGAGCGTACTCAGCCTCGTAACGAGGGTTCTCGTAGCCATCGCCCCGGGTATTCGCACATACCGATCGCGTTTCCGCCCGCGTGCAAATGTAACATCACGGACCGCGCCGAAGGAGTATAAAATAGGATAAAACCGCGTTTTGGTAGAGTCGCTCTTTATGTAACCCCGCGTTTCAACCACTACACGCCACAGCGCACCGAGTGCATTCGCACTAATTTATCTGTATACCTCGCGTTTCGTCAGTTTTGGTTTAGGATATCGAATAAAATTTATATGTATTATAAATCAATTGCTATCTTTTGGGCCTTCCACTCAAATTCCTAACAAGCGATCGAGTCTGCGTTCCACTGAAACCCCGGTCGTCTCAAAGTTAAAGGGCTGAACGAAGCCATTCGTAATTATCTCGCGTTCTCGCGGAACGGATTCGGCGATTCGTTCGGCGCGTTTATTGCGCGCCCGAACAACTCTCATTTTGTAAATATAGTTTTAGCGCAGCCAGACATTTCGGATTATCACTGCCCATACTGTCGTAATAGACAATTGTCTTATCGCAAAAATCTATTATTGCAATACACCAGTGAACGTCCAAATGTACAGGCACAACCACAAGATCCTGCGCAAATATGTCCACCTTCCTAGTCCATCGCTTTAGCGACGAGTGACCGCCCGACAGAAGTTTTGGGTAAAAAAACGTGTTCATCGCGTGCACTTTCAGATACGCGTCGGAAGATGTTCCTCTGGCGAGCAGGTTCATATAAAAGTTTATCACTTCGTCGTTCAGCCAATTTGAGTCGGCCAGCGTGTAGAGATCCTTTTGCGTGAGCTTCATTACGCAGCTATTACACGAATGGTGGACGATATATGAGATGTATGTCATGCATTACATCGATTGATGACAGCGATGATCAACACTTGTTTACAGTGCGAAAACATAAAACCGGCCCGCACGACCAGTTAATAAACTTAGACGGCTGTTTCTGTGGGAATTGCAGAAAGCCATTGTATACAATATTCCCATGCAATATATATCCTATTTGCACGAAATAGGATATATGTTGCACGGAAATGTGAAGCTTGAAATATCAACGTAAGTTTTAGTTTTTAAAATTATTATTATTATTTTTAATAAACCATTAATCTATTGTATTTTATTTTTACAGTTTCAGAAGGCTGGCTGATCGTTGTGGAGGTTTTAGTTGGTAGGAGTCCGACATAACCGCCCACCCCGCCCCACAAATTTAATATCACTACCATAGTCGTAGAAGAAATTCGCCTAGTAAACAGCATCCGCAATGCAGTGATTTTAGCGTGAGATAAAACATAGATATCTGTAACCAATTTTTATAACAATATTAATTTACCGACAAACGCATTTGGCTATCGAAAAACGTTTGCTTGAAACAAAATTGTAAAAGCGTAAATTATAATAAATTGTATTGATTTTATCAATTTTTCATATGCAACATAAATTATTTTCCCTTTTCAAATTATAATCTTATTTATAATAGGCAAATAAAATAATAAATAAAGTCATACTTTGTAAAAAAAAATAATTCTAAATCAATGGAAGCAAGAGTTACGCGTCTCAAAGTAGCAATCCGGCCTCTTACGCGTCCGTTCCTGTTTTCCACTCCCATTTCCCTACTACGGAGACTCTATAGTTTAAGTCACGTAAAATATTGTTTTTTGTTGATTTTTTTTTGTTGAACGTAGACCTAGAGAAAAAAAAAGGTCTTCGACGCCATCTCTTTCTGCGTTCAACTCCATAGTTTAAGTCATGTAAATTTTTTTTAAATTAAATGATTATATTAATTAAATTAGGTTATAAATAATTAAATTATGTTATAAATAATTAAATTAGGTTATAAAAAAAGCTATGCCGGTTCTGGATCAAGGCGTGGTACTCGCGCGGGGTGCGGGGCGAGGGGATCTCGGCGGCGCGGGGATCTCGGTGTGGAGAGAGGATGACGTCATCGGCGTTGCCGCCGAGATCCCTGCGCCGCCGAGATCCCCTCGCCCCGCACCCCGCACGAGCACCACGCCTTGATCCAGAACCGGCATAGCCTTACTACTGATCGTTGGTAATACAACAGCTGCAAACTTCAATTTGTTTGCTTTTCGAATATCCAAAATTTCCTTGTATTTTGTCAACGTTGCATCCGTAAACACATTGATTTTACCTTTTGCTGACTTGCAAATCACGCAAAACTTGTTAACTGAAGCCATTATTCGCAAATAATAACACGGCGTATTACACGATACAGTACTCAGTCTCTACTGATCGATACATTTCACAGGAAACTTCGAAAAACAAAATGTAAGCAAGGAAAGAAATAGAAAAACAGACAGAAAGAGAGAGAGAGAGAGGCAGAAAAACAGAAAGAGTAAAACTTTCTCTGTTTTTCGGCGGGCTACAAACAGCCGGTGTACTCAGGTAGACAATATTTAAGGAGACTGCCAAATTGCTTTTCCGATCAACAGTCACACTAATGCATTTATAATTTTGTGCATTAAAACTGCTATCTTATTATATTTCAGCTCTAACAAATTTATTTTTCATAAAGTGTTAAATAATATCCAGAGATATGCGGGCAACGAGCTACCGGCGCGCGGCGCGCTCGTGCAGACAACTTTAAAGGGGGTGCCAGACCAATTTTCCAGCCAGTACAAGTAGCCAGACTTATTTTTTTATAATTTTATATATTTAAACTACCATCTTGACAAGTTACAGCTCTAATCAAATGATTCTACAAATCGACTTTTTACAACGACTTTGGGAGGATGCCAGACTCATTTTCCAGTGTCAGTTGCATGCCAGACTCTTCTAAAACATTTTTTTATACAAAAAACAATAAATATATAAAAGCTCAGCACTAATCAAATTCTTCCAACATAAGTGTTTTTTCGACAAAATCAAAGGCGCCGCAACGCCCATTCCAGCGAGACAGCGCAGCCAGACTCTGCATTTCATCAACAACACTATTAAAACAAGAGAAATTACTTTGTTCCTAGACTAATCAAATCGCTGACACTTTTGTGTCGCTACCTCCCGGGCTAGTAGAATCTTGCTGTATCATCTTCTGCAACCGCCATCTTGAAAGATCTTCCATCTGAAGAAACTTAAATCATGTTGTCAAGATACTCATACTTCGATAGAAACGTCTTAAATAATACTCACAATAACCTCCAAATAAGATTACTCTCTCAATTGATTCTCAAAAGACTTCTTGTATAATAATTCTTGATATCATTAAGTCATATCTAACGGATCTTGCATTCAGATGTATTAATATTTTAATACCTTAATAATGTTTTGACTAAATACTTAAAGATCTGTCAAGTAGTTATGAATTTTGCATATATATGAAAAGGATACTAATTATTTACGTTGAAAGATAAGAAACTTTAATCTTTTGAAATATTATTTTGAACGTCTTATTTATATAAATAAATGTATTCTAATATGTTAGTTTTAAGAATAATTGTTGATTAGAAAGTCATTATCTAACTCTTAATATTAAATCCCTTAATATTCATGAAGAAATATATATTAAAATCTAATTTAAAACCACTAGTTTTCTTGTCACTAAGAAATTGAAAATACTTAAACTATTTAACTATAATAAGACAAAGACATTTAAGTCAAGCATCAGTTTATTGCCTCTTCGTATAAATCTTATAAAGAAATATTCTGAAATGATTCTTTGAATTCTTAATTGTAAATCCCAAACTCAAAAACATATAACTTATTAAGTAAATATCAATATCCAAGATAACGACCTTCTTTATTTCTAATCATGTTATGTTGGAATTGTGAATTGTTTCTCATATGTAAACTATTATGACATTTATGAAAATTATATCTTTCTTCCTATAAAAACTGAGAGTTGAGAGTTATTCGGTTGTGTGTTTGTCCTTCTCTATATAGTATTCATTTTGATCAGGCTTGGATAAAGCTTGTGCAATCGGCAGTGGAAATATTTACCAACAAACCACTGTTTATGCAAGAGAATGTTGCCGTTAAGACATTGATAGGAGATGAGGATAGCTGTACGATTGCTTCAGTTAGAAAAGCAGCTTCTTTTAAGGTGAAAAAATAGTCAGATTACAATCATATAAAAAAAAGTTTTACGAGTAGTATGTATACAATGAAATTGTCTCCAGTCCTTATCGATTACTTTGGTAAAAATTTTTGCGATTGCCATAAAACGAAATAAGGGAGATGCCGTGAAGGTTGAACAATCTTTGCAAGCAGTCGTACCTCATGCATACGGTGATCACACTCTATGCGGTGATTGGTGTAAGGGTACTGTTAATGAAAATTATGTTCATAAGAATCTCCCACAAGGTAAACCTTTAACAGATCCTGATTTGAAAATTTGACTAAACAAAGTGATTTGTCGTTATGCTGCGAGCTCTGAAAAAATAGCTCAGTGTGGTTCAACTCAATCGAACGAATCACTCAACCCAATAATAGCCTCTAAAAACCTAAAGTCAAGGCATTACGCAGGATCTGAATCACTGTGTTTCCGGGTAAGTGCAGCTGTTTGAAATGGTATGACTTTTCAGCCATCCGATGCTAGTTCGCGTGAAGAATCCGAATCCCGGTTTTAAGAATGTTTCGAAAATGTGTACTAATTAAAATGAAAACGTAAATAGCTTCAAACGAAAAATATTTATTTTACACGTACTGAAGATATCTTTGTAAATTACGCAGAGCAGCAGGATGAAACGTCAGCCGAATCGGATTGTAGACAAAATTGTGTAAATATCCTTAATTAATGTTATCTGATAAAAGAATAATAAACAAACCGCAGGTTTAGTCGCAATGGACACAATACATTTTAAGCGAGTGTGATCGCTTGATATGGAAAGCAAACATATATAGTATAACGAAATATCTTAATAATATATCACACACGTAAATCTAGAATATGAGTTAGCCAAATAATAAACGCTATTGATTAGTAATCGTAAAGTAGAGAACGCAATGAAAATCGAAGGATTTAAGAACTAATTATCAACACAAAATCGTGAATGTTCTAGTAAATAACACTAAAAGAAAGGTTATCACTTGTCAAAATAAACGCAAAGAATCGGAATATCTAATTAATTCACATATCTATTTTTGGTACGTCGAAAGTCAGGACAAATGTTATAATGAAAAATATGTGATGAACGCAAAAGATATATAAAAGGAAATTCGACACGTGCCGTTCACACGAATACATCGAGATCTATAACGTAAATGCACGCCATTAACACGGAAACACCGCGTGGGCTTTTTCACGACCGAATAATATAATCCGCACTATTGAAAGTAATTCGTATAGCAGCCGTAAGACCAACTTATCCGAAGCTTGTTGGAAAGGCATTAACGAGGCGTGAGACACGCTTATCCGAGAATATTCGATCGGAAATAAACAGATGTACTTAGCATTGAGGCAAACAGCTAATTCGCCGGGCAGACAATCTGGGATGTGGCCTCGCAATCCTCGCAGGGGCAAGCGTCGTCTCGTCCTTAGCTGTGAATACGTCGTACTGCTTCCTTAACTTTATCTCCTCGGGAATGTAATTCGTCCTTTTTGTATCTTCTGTATCTAACGCACGCACGCACGGTGTAACGTTCGCATACAACTGTTCCGAAATATATCCCTTATACACCGGGAATACACGATTATGCGGACCGAGGAATTCAGCGATTCCCGAAACGATGCTTTCGCTACCGAATATTGCGACGATCTGCCGCGCGCGCTTTCTTCGCAGCAAGCACGGACCGGAATCAACAAAACACGATCGGCCTAACTTTCCTAGCCGCGCTCCCCTGGCCTTTGTCGCTACCCGAGCGCTGTTGCTAACTTCTTCTATCTCGCTCTATCTTACAACTATCTAAACAGCAGCTATCTGCCAAAAAAATATTGGCTGCCAATATTCTACTTCGGTTTTCGAAAAAATGGGATATCTGCAAAGCAACAAAAGTATTGCGACGAGAAAACAAAAGGATGTACTTCGTCAGATAAAATCCAATCATAACAATAAAATTTCGACCAAAACACGGAGGCAGGTTTTAAAGAAATTACGAGCATAAAAATGCAGTTTGCAATAGGAAAGAGGGTATCACCTACGAAAGCGGCTTTGCTCTCAATGAAGTCTCGAATTTTATCATCCTAAAGTTTCTACACAAAAAAAAGTTGACCTGCAATCTTGTAAGGTTTTAATTTATCATTTAGAAACAACTGGTACTGCTCTCCAAGACGAAATCGTTCAAGTAAGTCCTGATATATTTCAGAAAAGCTTATTGCAATAAATGAAAATTTATATATTATTTTCTTTCTTAGATCGCAGTCGAAGCATTCACAGATACGCGTTCTTTTAACGCTTATATTATTCCATTTAAACAATTTCAAAAACAGCATCACAGATCACAGGGCTTCGCGTTTTGCAAGGCGAACTGTAACTGTACGAAAATCGTGTAGAATCGGTATCCGCAAGAGTTGCTTGTCAACAATTTTGGAGTATTGTCGAAGTTTTGAATGCCCCCTTATTTTAGTTGCTCATAACGGTTTCACGATTTTCTATTATAAGTTCTTTATTCTTAATTATGTAATTGCCTATAATACTTGAATTTTTTACGTAGATTTGACAATCCAAGAATAACAAGGTTGATGCAACAATGCCAATTATACGATGAATAAAGTGGTATTGTAAAAGAATTTGCTGATTCTTTGAGAATTTTCCGCCAGATTCTTCCAGAAAGAAAAAAACAAAAAAGAAAATTCTCAGTCAATGGTTTATTACATGATTACCTTCCCGAAGAAAATTCGCCGTCGCTTCATAATGCGATAGATGATGTTCGAGTTCTAAAAAAATTAATTCATGAGATTATAAAGTCTGAGGCTGTAATAAAAAAATATGCAAAAAATATTTTGGAAATCAACGAAGAGGAGTTAAAAGCGACAAAAACTACGAATAAGGCTTCTTTGCAACAATATAAAGATAAATTATCCAGTAGAATAATAAATAAGATGGCCGAAGCTGGCATCACTCAGCACGTTATGCAGCTTGCTTTTGAAAATAATGGAAAAGAAGGACTACGCGTGTTATTCTCTGAAAATGTTAATGGCAAACCAAGAATAACCAAAGATAAAAATATTTAAAAAAAATTTACAGTCTATTTCCTAGCGATTAGTTTTATCTAATGTTCTTTAAATTTAAAAATCCGCATTATTGACATTTTTTATTTTATAAATATTGATATTATTAGTTTGGATTTTTGTTCAATATTGATATTATTAGTTTAGATTTCGTTCAATAATTATGAAATGTTTATTTTGTTGGAAATTAAAATTATATATTTTTTATAACATGTTTTTTGTTCAGTTCTCTGAATTAACAACTAAATAAAATATGTGAAATTTTTTAAATATAATATCCTTTTATCCCATAATAATAAAATTAATAATAATTTAATTACAATATTATGGCTAGAACTTTATATATTAATACTCTTTGTGACATGCAGTCTTTCGACCCGTTTGAATTTTGCGCGTCGAACAGCTGCTCGTTCGCAGAGCAGCTGCTTGTTCGCAGGATAGACATTTTACTTCCGTGACACGCACATGCATCATCACTTTCTCGATCAAATATTTCTTAAAAATCCATGGCGACACACAACTTTTCATATACCACTGGAAAGTGATTTCATCTTTCAGTGATCAGTTTTTTATTAACATCTCTAATTTTTCTTAAAAGATATCATATCATTTCCGATAAAAATTCAATAACCTCCCATAAGAGCTATGTTAAAAAATGATTTTTTATATTGCTTGTTTGCAATAATTTACATGGCAACAGGGTCTCAAATTTTAAGAGATGGTTTATTATATGTTAAACCCACACAGCACACTGTATCCTGAGAATATCCCAAATTGACCAAGATTTCCAAATACGATCCCACGGATATCACAGCAGGTGATCCCGGGATATTCCAATAAGATATCGTGAGATATCCTATTATGATCTCAGGATATCTAAATATTCTGCCATATCCGTTGGCTTTGCATAAAGATATCTTACGAGATCTTCTGAAGAATATCCTTTAGGATATCTTATGCTTTGCATAAGATATCTTAAAACTATAAAAAGATTAATTGCACGTCATTTATTATTATACAATCATATATTCTTGAATTAACTTCATAATTACATAATTAATTCTTGTTCGAGAGCACGCGGTTGCGCGAGATAGCGCGAGGTAACGAGACGACCACAAAAGCAAGGAACAAGTACCGATTGCAAAATAAACAAATATATTTAATAATGTCTAATATGTACAAGTATTTACAGTTCTTTCCCCTTTTTCAAGGAAGCCGTGGAGCGCGCACAGAAGCTACGGCTAGCGATGCGGCGACAACGTTCTAAACGCGGAACAGCGGTGTGCAAAGCGAAGTACGAAAGCGGGTTTTCTATGATCTGCGAGCGAAATCGTTTCCGCGGCGCGGCGACGGTCCTTTTAACACCTCCGAGGCGAAACTCCCTCCCTGCAGATTTCCCAGAATTTCGGGAGGGTGATTGGCCGTCGGAGTCCCGCGTCATGGAGCTGACGTCACCGGTTTCACGTGGCGACCCGACGCGCGACGGGGTCGTCACCTGTTTTCGAGTGCTTTGTGTATAGCATGGATCGTTCCTTTGTTCTAGCGTTGTTGTTTGACTTTATTATCGATAACAATGTTAAAGTTTCTAGAAAGCTAATCCCGAAAGATCCATGCTATACCGAATATTTCCGTGACAATTCTTACGCGACAATTTTACGCAAACATTAGTCACTTTCACTTTATAAAATATTAGGACGAAATTTACTGCAAGCATGCATGTGCTGACATGCAGCCGAACGCGACTTTGTCGCGATGCTAAGTTTGCGATCTCAAACAATTCTATAATTGAAAAATGTGAAACACTATTTTTTGGAAAGTATTGTATTATGTAATATATTATATTTAATCCATATTATAGTTACGAAAATCGTAAAAACATTTAAAATATAAAATGTCTTTACTTATTTTATATATCTTAATTCATTAATTTTTATAGACAGAGAGGGAGAGAGAGAGAAAAAGGGGGAGAGAGGAAAAGGAGGAAGTACAAAAAAAATATTATAATTCAAATTACAAAGATATATTTCTATTTGTTTAATACCATATAAAAAATAACGTTTTATCATACGGAACATTATAAAAGTTATTATTACACAATGTTGATACACATTTTAAAAAAGTTTCAACAATAAGTTTCAATACTTAACAAAATAAAAGTTGTTATCAAATTAATCACTGTCATTGTGTAATAATGGAAGGACAACATATTTGTCATCTCTATACGGAATTATAAAAAAATTTTTGGTTTAAACAATGGCCATATTGTGTTTTCTGATAACGCTAATTTTGAAACAACGTAAGTATCTAGCAAACTTGATTCGCAAGGAGTAGTAACAAATTTTGTTTTCTTAGAAATCGTTTTCCTATTATTATGTAATCATTCAGCTGTACATGCCATGCTATTTGCTGAACGATTACAATGCTACCATCTTCTAAACCGCAACAATTATTAGCATCTTCTTTAATTGATAATGTAAATTTACTGCATACTGCTTTACTGTATAAAGGATTTTTACATCCATCTGGTACGACGTCGTTGTAAGCAGAAGATTGTACAGGTACTAATTTATCTAAATTAGTTATATTATGCTTATCATTTTTATAACGTTTATAAATTTCATTGTAACGATTAAAAAGCTGTTGTAGTGGTGTCTCGCTTTTACGAATCAATGTTTTGATAAAGTGCATAAAATTTTCGAACCGAAATGCACTAAAATTTTCTATACTTCCGAAATGTCTAACATCCTCCGTAATATGTATAAGGCCATGAACATTATGTGATACTAAATAATTGTTATAAAGAAGACTAAACGACTCTACAAAATGTTCCAGAAAAAGCTGAGCATAATTTAAATGTTCATGAAGATCGCTGCACGATAAAATTCTAACTGCAACATGCAATTGTACAAAATGCTGATATAAATCTTCACGCAATACATATCGGAGAACTACCAATCCTGTGTAAAACAACAATTGGCGATATTCGGTCGCTTTCCATTGTTTTAAAAATATCAATGAACGTGGTTTGCGTTGAAACTCACTTGGGACATACAATTTTATCTTTAGTAGAACATCTGACATATGTTGAATTTGATTTGCGCTAAGTTGCCATTTTTTTTTCTTACCATCATTGTGCACCCACAAATACATTAATTTACGCATCACACCTAAACAGATCAAATGCATATAATCGAGAGAGATACATTTAATCAGATCAATGTCTAATAAAATTTCTAATTCACTCCTATCCAAATGATAATAAAAATCCGCGTGCAATCTAAATTCTTCATCAGTACTTTTCTGTGCATTTTTTTTCAAAAAATATACACGTCTATGGTCACTGAGACCCTTAACATGACATTTCGTACAACTGTTGTAACCTGTGTGCTCTTTCACATTCAGAACATATGATTTTGCTGGTGCATCCATGACAAAGTATTTGATAGAAAATGGAACTTTTATGCCATCTATTTCAATTCCGTTTTCATACAAAAATAATGCCTCATGTACAAAATTTCTCAAAAAAAGATTGCTACTTTTAGGTTTAAAATTTCCATGATAAGCTCCAATGATAAAGACAGATCCATTAGGAAGTACAGAACCTAAAATTGGCCAAAATGTACTAGATGATGATTTGCAAAGGGGAAGACCGTCAATACCTACAGCTATTTGTACACCTTGCAATTTACATTTTTGTCTTTTCAAATCATCATTTAATATTGTGTCCATTATACCATTAGCTATGCCGAAATGACAATATTTACCGGGTTCTATATCTATAGTATTACATTTTCGCGGAGTATGTAACAATGTTCTGGCATCTTTTGGAAGAGTAGAAAAGTACGGATATTTTTTTAAATGCGACAGAAGGTCTGTAACAGCAATATTCTTGATTAAATGTTTTACAGTCCAATTCCTTAAGAAATTCTCTACTTCTGACGTTGCCTCATCTTGATCGCTGTCTTCACTCTTTTCCAATGATGAATGTAATGTAGCCAAACATCTACGTTCATTTTCTTCATATCCACACATTCCATGATTTAACAATTCATTATCACTGTCAGATGGATTGTCAGTATGCAAATCATTGCAAAGTATAGGCAAATTGCTTGCAGTATCTTCTTCACATACCTGTAAAAATTTATTTACATTAATATTAATATGCTTTTGTACTGTTTTAGAAAGAACTGCTTGAATTGAGTATTGTGCTAAAAGAATACTTACTGTATCACTTGTAGCATTTGATGAGACAGAATTTAATGGGACATTATTGTTATTCTTAATACTTATACCTGTAAATTAAAACGTAAAGCAGGAATCATGCATTATTATCATATAGCGTTTTAAAACTAAAGAATATAGTTGCAAATTAACAATTCTAATTCAATAAAAACATTAGGTGCTTTCCAGTTAACGACACAAGTTGACGCAAGTGTCATTCTCTTTGTTGTTCATGCACTATATAATAAATGGAAAATTACTTACTCTCATAAGTAGCCCTGTTTTCAATCTTGTCTATTATCTTCATCACAGTATTGTGAACACGCCGACGAAATTGTCGACTTGAAATTTCAGACACATGTTTTAATTTTTTTTTATTCATTTTTGAATAAATGCTTCAATTTCCTGTAAAAATAAATGAGAGTTAATTTAAGGCTATGTTTGTATCTTTATACAACTATAGAAAAAACAAAAAGTACTGTTTACACATTTTGTATAACATAACATTTTCTGCTTATATTAGATTCAGATTAGATTAACAATAATCCATACTTGGAAAAAAGAAATTAAATATTCTATATGTATATTTTTTAATTTAGCTAATTGCGCATGATAAATACTCACTTTTTGCAAATAAAGAAATGACAATGCTGTGCACCAATTGTGCAACGGGTCTTGCCCGACCAGCTTAAACCAGTGCGTAAATTGGATTTCCTTTTCCCTTCAACGTTAATATACGGTGTAGTACTTATTATTTCACTGTGTGATGTAAAAGTTTCTGCAATTTATTAATATAAAAAATAAATATATTATATAAACGTAATAAGCGTACCAAGCGTAAGGCGTAAAACCCGAAGATTTATGTACACCGGTATATAATAGCACACAAACAAACGTATTAAGCATTAAAAAACCATACCTTGGATATATTCGATGTATATATCTTTTTATATCTATACAAGAGAGAGCTGTATGCACTAGACGGTATTAATACGTGAAGCAACGTGATGTATCAATGTTATACACCATCGACCCTTTGTGCAACAGATCTTGCCTGAACAGGTTAGGCCAGTGCGAAAGTTAGCTTTCGTTTCTTTTTCCTTTAACGCTAATATACGGTATTGCACTGTAGAAGTTAAATCATTACAGATAATTCAATAATATGTAGAAAATAAACGTATAAATATAATAAGCGTAGACCGAACGTAAGAGATACTCCGGAGATAACGTGTACCGAGGTACCGACCGTCATAATCAAAACGTAAGCAGTAAGGGTGGCGTCCCATGGCATTTTCCGCATAACCAATCAAAAGCTTAACAGAAAATGCGTAACGCTTCTGATTGGTTAGTCTGCGTTCGGAAACGTCACTCGAGTGCACACGAGTATACTTCAGTATACTCCCTTCTCTTTTTATCTCAGCGAGTAGTCGCGGTACGCGGGAAATACATCATTGGGGCACGTGGCACGTTATCTCCAGGTATCGCGTTTTACGTTCAGTCTACGCTTATTATATTTATACGTTTATTTTCTATATTATTGAATTGCCTGCAATGATTTAACTTCTACAGTGCAATACCGTATATTAGCGTTGAAGGGAAAAGGAACGAAAGCTAACTTGCGCATTGATCTAACCTGTTCAGGCAAGATCTGTTGCACGAAATTGCACGAAGGATCGATGGTGTATAACATTGATATACATCACGTTGCTTCACGTATTAATACCGTTTAGTGCATACAGGCTCTCTCTTGTGTAGATATAAGAAGATATACATCGAATATATCCAAGGTATGGTCTTTTAATGCTTACGTTTGTTACCAGATAACATTTCGTGCGATCTCATATAGCCCTCACGCGTGAGTATCAGGTGGTGCGTGCAAGAACGCTGTCACATCGCCCTCATTACGTGATAGTCGCACGCGTGCGAGCGAAATGATGGCATATGCAGTCCACGCGTGATGGGGCATATGTGCGAGCGTAAAAGTTGTATGATAGCATCATATATTATCATACAAAACAGTTATTACAACTTATCGGGAGGATTGACACTGCCTTCACACATGATCATCACGTCGTGCGCGCAAGATCGCCATCATATTGCCATTACGCGTGATGGGGGAACACGTGCGAGGCACTATGCCATCACGCGTGATGAGAGCTGCATATTTGAAAAGCACAAAAGTTTATTTTTATATATAATATATATATATATATATATATATATATATATATATATATGTATGTATAATAATTGTATAATAATATGTATATATAATTCTATATATAATAATCATTAATGATCATGAGTGAGGGCAGTGACAGTCCCGATGAGTTGTAATAACTCGAAATCATTCTCCTCGCACGGTTCATCATTCCTCCTTTTCTTTTCCCGTTAAAGAGAAAAAAAAAAGATGAACGGTGCAAGAACGTGCAGCTAAACAAGAACAGACCTGCAGTGTAAGAACGTGCAGCTAACAAGAACAGACCTGCAGTCTGTTTCGGCATTTCGCGCGGTTTTTGCAGCACGCTGATTTTTGTGCAAAAATAGTTTGAATCGTGCCTTTCGCAAACGTCTCACGATTACATGTAAGTATACATTTCATGCGTATATAATATTATATACGTATATAATTTCTAATATTTTCTATAGTTTTGTTTGTGTCATGCGTATATTAATTTTTCTAGGTTATGCTCGTGCTTGTACACATCTCTTAGTTATTATATCTTTTCATTATTACATTTCTTAACGTCTGATTATGTCTATCATGCATGTCACGTTTTTCTTTTCTTTTTTCATTTTTATTTTTTTTTTTCACTGTTCATTTTTTAATTTTTCTTGTTCCTTCTTTGCAGAAAGTTTTTTGCCCACTTGGTCGGTCTGTTACATGTACATGTTATTGGTATAGAAGGTAAAGAAATATTATTATATATTTCTATTTTTTAATAACTATTAATTTTTTTATTTTGTTCATGCCTGTGTCGAATATACACTCATTGATTTATGTTACATTATTCGCCAATGTAGAAAAAACATTATTTTAATTTCAATTCAATCCTTTATTCTCTCCCCTTCCGGGGTTGAAAAGGCGTTTTATTTTGGGCAAACGTTCCCAAACCCTTACATATTATTCATATAAACACATAATACACATTTCACATGGCGTTTTATAGGGACGTACCCAACCCTTTACATAAATCCTTTAACCCAACTTATTTTTCACCTAGCCTTTTTACGACCTTACATATCCTATTACCCATCCCAACCCTTCTAGGACCTTCCCTCTCTCTTCTTCTTTTGCTTCGCTTTGTCTTCGTCCGTGCTCATCAGCAGCTGGTCTTCCATCTTCTCTACGATCTCGTTCTCCGCCGATCTCCTGGTCCCCCCACTTTCCTCCTCTTTCCTTTCCTTTCTCTTTTCCCTCTTTTTTCCTTCTTTGATCCTATCTTCCACCGACTTATCTGCATCTATCTTTACCTTCATCCTACTTCCTTCCTTCCTTCTCGCTTCCAGTACTTTCCTGCTATCTTTTTCGCTTCCCATCTTTACGAGGAATGTTATCCAATTCCATCTATGTCCTATCTGGTTCACCTCCTTTACCTCTGCCCTCACCTTAAGCCCATCTGTAAAAAGTTGCTTCACCTTATTCAAATTCGAGCTACCTCCTCCCCATCTCTTCTTCTCGACCCTAATTATCACATTCTTCTTTCTTTTTTCATCGTCTTTCTCTTCTTCTTTTTCGTACCACCATTTTGTTTTACATACCTTACTATTTTCCTCCTCACTCTCGCTTCTCTTTCTTTTACCTGAGCATTGTTCGAGTCTGTATACCTTCCTTTTTAATTTCTCTATTTCCTCTTTCATTTCCCTTATCTCCTCCTTGTACTCTTTTATCACCTTCACCATTCGTTCTTCTGCTACCGTCTCTATCGCCTCTTTGTCGATTGCCATCGTTCCTTTGCAAATTAACTTTCGCTCCATCTTTATTCCTTCACCTCCTGCTTATCTGAAATCAAAAGACATTTATTTAATCTCTCTGCTTAGCTGTCATTGTACTCGCTTGCCTTCTTTTCCTTTTTAATTCCGCCATCCACTTCTCTCCTTCACCCTTGCTGTTTAGTATTCTTTTGATTCTTTCGCTAATTCCTTCTCTTTCTTCTTTTTCTTCGTCTCTTGTGCACCATTCTAAAACATGCTCCCATGATTCTGCCTCCGCGCCACATATCCTGCAGCTTGTTTTTTCTATTGTATCCCAGTATCTTCCGCTTCTCATCTCGTTACCTAATCTGAATCTCGCTATCCTAATCATAGATTGTTTTTTTCCTTTTCTTTCCAGGTATTCAGGCCTCCTGTTTTTTACTACCTCCTTGTACCATTTGTTGTATCTTGATTCTCTTATCCTTTCGTCCTTCTCTTGAATCTGAATGTCCCTGTCTCTTTCCGTTAATTCCTCAATGCTACTCCATCCCTCCCCTCTTTTTCTCTCTATTTCCTTAACTGCATAATCTCTTTTCTCGTAAAAGCTTTTTCTTTCTTCTTCCCATTTTGACTTTTCTTTCCTATCCTTTTCTCTTATTTCCCTCCAGCACTCTCTTGCAATCTCGTTTCCTTCTCCTCTCTCCAATTTTTCTTTATACTTCATCGCCCTTTTACCAGCGCTTATTCTTGCTTTATCTCTTTTAGTTTCCTCTCTTATCATATATCCGGGCGTATTCCAGTCCAGGCCTAACGTCCACCTTATATACCTTTCGTGCATTCTTTCTATTTTCTCTCTTTCTTTCCATCCCCATACTTCTGCTCCATATAAGGCTATGCTTGCAACCAGCAAATTATATAACTTGATCCTTCTTATCCAGTCTCCTCCAAATAACCTTTTTCCTATTCCCCATACCTGTCTCATTGCTATGGTCGCTTTTCTTACTCTCTCATTTATATGCGCATCTTGTTCTCCGTTCTTTTGGAATGTGTAGCCTAGATAGCAGAATTCCTTCACCTCTTCTATTTCTTCTTCCTTCCAACTCCACTTTACTTTCTTCATTTTACCTCCTCCCTTCCTAAATCTCATTACTTTTGTTTTCCTTACATTAACTCTTAACTTTTTTTTGTCAAAGTATCTTTCTAGTCTTTTCAGCATTCTCTTCATTTCCTCTTCATCCTCTGCTACAGCAACTATGTCATCCGCGTACGCTAACGTCCAGAATTTTATTTTTCCTACAACTATCCCTCCATCTTGTCCTTTCTTCATTGTCTCTTCCATGTCTGCCAGCAGAAGTATGAAGAGCATAGCGCTCAGCGGGCATCCTTGCCTAACTCCTTTGACCGTCCAGAAGCACTTTTCTTTTTCCCCTTTTACCCTTACCACACATCTTGTCTCCTCATACAGGTCTTCTATCCTCGTCCTCAATTGCTCACTGATTCCTTCTTTCTTCAGGACTTCCCATATTTTTTCTCTGTCCATTGAATCGAATGCGGCTTTTAGGTCTATAAATGCTCTTACTAGTTTCCCTTTTCTCTTGCTTATAGCTTTCCCAATCACATAGTTCAGCGCGTATATATTCTCCATTGTTCCTTTCTTTTTTCTGAATCCTGTCTGTGTTTCTGGTAGTATCCCCTTCTCTTCTACCTCTCTCTCTAGCCTCTTAGCCAAAATTGCTGCATATATTTTGTAACTTGTATTCATTAGTGTCACCCCTCTGTAGTCCTGCGCTTCCTTTCCTTCTCCCTTTTTTACTATTGGCACTATTATTCCTTCTTTCCAATCTTCTGCTATCTCCCCCGTTCTCCATGCTTTATCACATACCTCCCATATTTTTTCTCTCAGTCTCTCGCCTCCATAGATCCATACCTCGTTTGCTAGTCCATCCGTGCCTGCAGCTTTCTTTTCTTTCATTTCTTTGATTACTTCTTCCACTTCTTCTTTTCTTATTCCTCCCTGCTTTTCTTTATTCCCTATTCTTTCCTCTCTCCTCCTATCCTTTTCACGCGGCTTCGTCATAACTCCATCCAGTAGTTCGGTGAAGTGTTTATTCCACTGCTCCTCCGTTATCTCTTCGCATACCTCTTTCTTGCTTTTCCTTTGTCTGTTTATAAATTTCCATACTTCCGTTTTATTATTTGCTTCTCTCGCTTCCTTCATTACTCTCTCCTTTTCTGATTCCTTCTTTTCTTTTATTTTCTCCTCATATTCCTTTTTCTTTGCTATGTACTTCTTTTTGTCTGTCTCTCCTCTTTTCCACCTCGCTAGATTCTCATGTGCTTCCTCCCTTAGTTTTGCACATTCTTTATCCCACCATCCGTTTTTTCTCTTTGCTCTCCTGTTTTCTCTTATTTCTTTCCACTCTGCGGCTCGCTTTGTCGCTTTCTTTATTTCCTCCAGTATTTCCTCTATGCTCGTACCTTCTATCTTCTCTTCTTTCATTCTCTCTTTGTACCTTTCTTTTCCTTCCCTCGATTCATTATTTTTCTCACTCTTCTCTCCTCTTCTCCTCTTTCACTTGTTCCTTTTATCTTTATTGTTACGGGTTGGTGATCCGAGTCTACCGTCTCTCCAATCTTTACTTCCACTGTTTTTTCCCATACCTCCTGGTTTCCGATTATATAGTCAATTACCGACTCTCCCCTTCCTCCTGTAAATGTGAACTCTCCATCGGTGTCTCCTTTTGTTCCGTTCAATATTCCTAATCCTCCTTCCTCAATAAACCCCAGCAGTTTCCTTCCTTCCGTGTTAATTTCTTTATCCTTCGATTTTCTCTTTTTCCCCATTATCTCTGTTAGGCCACCTTCTTCCCCAGTTCTTGCGTTAAAGTCACCTCCTATTATTATTTGCTCCCCTAATCCTCCCTTGTTTGTGAATTCCTTTATATACCTTATTTTCTTCTCAATATCGTTGTTCACATATACCGCTATAATCTTCCATGTTCCCTCCTTCGTCTTTGCTATTCTTTCTACAATTCCTTCCTCTTCTCTCTCTTCTGTTCCACCTGCCACTATTTCCTTCCTAACACTAGTTATTATTCCTCCTCTTGCTCTTCCTTTCTTTTTTTCTTTTGTCGCAGGTTGGCATTTCCATACGTACTTATCTGATAACATTCCTTTGATTTTGCGCCAATCTTTTTGCTCTACCCACGTTTCTAGCATCGCTATTATATCCCAGCTTTCCATTTCTTTCCAGAATTCTTCGTTTTTTCTCTTTAGTCCAGCTATGTTCCAGAAGCCTATGCTTAATGTACTCTCTTTTTCTTCATATTTCCTGTTCTTTTCCTTGTTCCCTCTCCATATTCCCTCTCCTCTCCCTCTGCTTCTTATGTCTCTTCCCTCGTTTTCTCTCTTCTTTCTTTTACTACTTTCGAAACCCACTCTCTTCCTCCAATTTCCCCTTACTTTCGTTCCATTTCATCTCTTTATTATTTACCCACATCTTCTGGTATCCAATCGTGGTTTTCTTTCCTGCCTCTCTTTCTTCTTTTGCTACTCTTCTTATTTCTTTTTGTATCTGCCCTTCCAATCTAGTTAGATCGTCGTCCAGATAGCATTCATATTTTTTACCCAGTTTCTTTCTTTTTGTCATTATTTCTCTTTTGTTCTCCCAGCTCTTACATTTCATCACTGTCATTTTATTTCTTCCTTTTCCTATTTCATGTACTTGTTCGATGGCTATTTTCATCTCTTTTATTTCGCTTATCATCTTCTCTACTTTCTCTTTCTTTCCTGCTTCGCTTCCTATCGCTGTTCCTTTCACAACTATGTTATTTCTCCTCCTTCTTCTCTCCGCCATTTTCATATTTCTTTCCATCTCTTTCATTTTTTCCATTAAGTATCTTCCTTCGCTCTTGTCTTCTATGTTCAATTCTGTTTTTTCTATTTTCTCCTCTACCTTTTTTATTCTTTCCTCCAACGACTTTTTTTGCTGTTCCCAAATTTCCTCTCTCTTTTTAAATTCTTCTTTCAGCTCTCTTATTTCCTTTTTTATTTCTTCTTTATCTTTTCTTCTTTCTACTTCCTGTTCCTCTAGTTTCCTTAGAATTTCCTTAATCCCCTCTGCTGCCATGTTTTCTTCCTCTTCCTCTCCTTTCTTTATTTTATTTGGTGGTGATCTGCCAGCCTTCCTTGCTTCGCTAAATTTCTCCAATATTTCTTTCTCTGCTTTGGCTATTTCTTCCTCTGCTCCTTCTCTTTTCCTCTTCTGTATGTAATCTTTGATTGACCCTGTTCCTAAGCTGTCTGCTCTTCCTCTCAGTTTGGCCAGTCCTTCCGCTTTTGTTGGTCTTCCCTTCGTTTTCTTTCCTTCCTCTTCTCCTTTCTTTTCCTTGTCACCTCTTTGTCTACTTTCTACTATTCCTTCCTTCTCTGCCTCCATTCGCCACCTTTACTTACTGTATATTCGCCGTGGCTCCCTCTACGTTTACTCTTTTCGCCTTTTTCAATTATCTCTATCCGCTCCTTCCCTGTCGGTAATTTACCTCCTTCCTTCTCCAACAGGTGGCGCCCTGTCCACCTCTTCCGCTTACGTGCCTTCTCCTGCTGCCCTAACCTTCTCACCTGTTGACTTTTTAAGATCTATTAATTAATACCTTCCTGATTCCTACTTTGACTCACCGTATCTCTGCTTATTGCCCTGCTTCCGCTCTTTCCTATTTCCTACTACTCTCCTTTTTCTCTCTACTATACCGCTCCTTCTAGCTCTCTAAATTCCACCTGATTCTCCACGTCTACTCTCCTCAACTGATCAAACGCCTCTCCCATTATTTTAACTCGAATATAATATAATAATTAATTGCATGCATTACTTAACGCTGTATTTCAATTCATGAAAGTTTTCATAATGTTTTTTTATTCATGGTTCTATTACTTGTACATGAAATAAATAATCGTTGCTTCGTAAACCCGACTAACTTTTATTGATATCTTTTATTCTCCATATTAATATTAATTTCAACTTTTATATAATGTTTTATAGTTTTAATATTAATAATAATTTGTATTAATTAATTGCATGACCTGTCAATAAAAGGAAGTTTTCATTTCAACTTTAATTGACATATATATAGTGAGACGTACACAAGAAAATAATTGGTGTCGTATTGAAGACGAAACTGATTCGACATTAGAGTACATCAGTGAGTTTTGAAATTCCTTTGACTGCATTTCGTTAATTATAAAATTGATTTACACTGATGACAGATTCGTGATAATAATAGATTGCAATTAACTCGAAGTATCGTTAAAAAAAAATTTTATTTACATAAATATGTATGTAAACATACACGTAAAATACTTCGATTGACCGTGTAATCTGTGCTATTAATAAAATTGCATTTTCTGTATGTGAGCATGTAATGCATTTCACGCCAAGTGGTCCACTTTCATTTACACAATGTTTAATTGTAATTTCCTACTTTGTATGCTTGGGGTATGTAAACGTACAATTTTCGATCACATGAAATATTCAAATGTACCGTTTCCAATTAATATTATTTTGACAAAAAAGTATAATCATGCAGTCATGTACATAGATTGAAACGTTGGCAATATTTTTGTAAACGTACTTTTGAATGTTGGCAAACATTTCTTGAAAAAAAAAAAACAGTCTTTTCCTCTGCAAAATGTATAAGGACATACTGTAATACGAAATGTTTAAAATCTTTTTCATAATTATAATACAAGATTTTTATTCATACTGTAATACAAGACGTTTAAAGTCTTTTTGAGAAATTTTACAATACATATAAATACATTTCTTACATACTAAAAGCTACTAATACAAGACGTTTAGAGTCTTTTTCATAAATTTTACAATACATATAAATACATATAAATCTACATTCTTTACACACAGAAAACTACTAAAACTTAAATGTAACTGGTTCCTATGCATGCGGTGGTGATCCTGACTGAACAGAATCTTACACAGTTACAACTATCACTGCCCAACCACACGCTTATGTACGTTGTTTGTACTGCACTATTCAATTTATTACAAAAGTTGTAATTATCAAATCTTTATAATTATTTGCCTGGCCTTCTTTATGGTAGCAAACAAAACTGAACGAGGCATGTCAACGAAATATAAGCAATTTCTCAATCTCAGTGAGAGACACAAGAGAAGACGGTTAGCTGCAAGACAAGATGATCCAAACGTCTGTCAATCCATAAATAACGAATCAGACGATACATTGTCTGAAAATGAACCAATGCAAATTTCGGCATCGCATTCTGCTCCATCTGTATCTGATAACGCTCTCTATAATAATGAGGAATCGACTACTGACGTTCACGAAGATACTTTTAATGGAGATGAAGAAGCAGATGATAATGAAGGCATAGCAGAAGAAGAGGTACAAGAACAAGAAGTAAATACTGACGGAGGCGACGATGATGAAGAAAACGAAGAAAGTGATGCGGACAATACAGATGCTCACAGTAATGACAATATTTCAAACTTTGAAAATGACAATGCCCCACAAAACTTGAACGACCTAAAATTAAAAGCATTAAAACAATTATTCTTACTTGCTAATTTAAAGCATAAGCAGGGCAACATGCTGCTGAAGACATTGCATGAGTTCCCGTTTAATCTCACGTTTTTGCCGAAGGACACGAGGACATTACTTGAAACGCCTACTGATGTGGCCTCGAGACACGTCCAATACATCGATGGAGGAGAATACCTTCACTTGGGTCTCCAATATACCCTTATAAAAAAACTGAAAACTCTTCCTGAAGATATCTTGCCCGAAACGATACAAATCGATTTTAGCACAGACGGCGCTCAAATTTACAAAAGCGGCACGACTCAATTTTGGCCTCTTCAATACAGAATTTATAATTGTATTGATAAAAAACCAATTATAGCGGGTGTCTTTAAGAGAACAGAAAAGCCATCAAATCCTTTTCAATTTTTTGAACACTTTGTTCAAGAACTGGAGGAAATTCGTGAAGAAGGTGGTGTCCTTATAAACGATCGACGGTATTCAATTCAAATTCGATGCTTCATTGCAAATGCACCAGCAAGGGCATTTGCGTTGAACCACTATGGGCATGTATCGTCAAACGCATGTTCTAAATGCAAAATTGAAAAGCGTCGTTCTGCAGCGATGCCATTCTTTCGGGGAACGATGATTTTTCCCGGGACTCGTCACCCGCTACGAACGGATCAAGAGTATAGTGAACTAATGGATGAAGATCACCACAAAGGGCCAAGTCCCTTAAATCGTGTGTTGGGACTAGTGACGCAAGTTCCTTTTGAACCCTTGCACCTTCTATACGTTGGGAATGTAAAGAAAGTGTTGACCACTCACATCCATGGAAAATATGGACACCAAAAATTAACTAAAAGAAAGTTAGATATTTTGGATTCAAGAATGATGGAATGTCGAATCTACTGCCCTACGGAATTTAATCGTCGTCCGAATAAAATCTCCATGTTTCATCACTTCAAAGGCACAGAATTTAGGCAACTATTGCTGTATACAACTCCAGTTGTGCTAGAAAATGTTTTTGACGAAGATCATTACAAACATTTTCTTCTCTTACATTGTGTAATGCGCCTCCTTAGTTTGGAAAATGTCTCGGACGAAATGTACGTATACTGCCAAGCAGCATTAGAGAGCTACGTCAACATGTGCGAGGAATTGTATGAAGAGCAGTTTCTCTTGTACAATGTCCATGGTCTTTTGCACGTAGTCGGTGATGTTAGGCGATTGGGCCCATTAGATTCATACAGTGCATTTTGTTATGAGAACAATATGCCTGAATTCAGGAAATTTATACGAAAGCCGCACTTGGCTCTACAACAGTTTTACAAAAGAATGTGTGAATTAAACGACCTTGTAACTCCCGTCGATAAAGGAATCCACATTCGTTGTTCGAAAATTTACATGGATGGACCTCTCGTAGAGCCTGCCCGTCATTACCGGCAATATCGAAAAATGCAACTTGGAAATATAACGTTCTCTACCGCTCTTCGTGACAGTTGTTGCATCACAAATAATGGAGAAATCTGCGTCATAGAGAACATAGCGCACATGGAAGGGAACACGCTGTTTATCGTTAAAAAATTTCGAACACAGGTTCATCTATACAATGTTGGTGTCACATCTGATGTGGCAGGAGTATACCACTGTTCAAACTTATCACTTACATTTGAAGCAATCAATTTGAGAGATGTCAAAAGCAAGATGTACAGGATGCCGAAGTGGAGCGGTAGAGAAGGTCAAGAAGAGCGCACTATTGGAAGTGAATGGATCTGTGTGTCGCTAATTACACCCCTAATACAACCCGACTATTAAATAATTCGTAAACGAATTATACTCGATACTAGACAAATATTCAAAAATAACAAATTGTAATAATAGTAATAATAAAATTGTACACGTACTATTTCTGCCAATAATTTTCAAAGATGTACAACAAGTATACATTAAAGTGAAATTCCGTACAGTACGCAATTAAAAAGTAATGTAGTTTAATATGCAAAAACTTTTATACATATATCATGGTATAATGTCAATGAAAAATATCAACAGTTTATATGCCAGTAAATTTATTTCAAATTATTATACAAGCAATGTAACTTACATTCCAACGTACATTTTCTTATTCATTAAAGCAAATAAATATGAACGCTGGCAGAAAAGGAATGAAAAGTAAATATTGTAAAATATCGAGTAGTGGACGAGTAGTCAAAACACCGAAGAATGTTATGACTACATCCTCGGACGAAGAGCTTACTAAGCGTATGAAAAAAAAGAGCAGCAAGCAGTACTCTGTGCAAGTGGAGTTGAACAAACTTGAAGGACTAGTAGAATATATGCAAAAAAATGACGCCTTTCCGAAAACCGATACAACTAATGCAAATAAATCGAATGATACGATTCAAAATTCAACTATGAAAGATTTGTAAGTAAATTTTAATAGTAATTACACGATTGTTTTCATTCAACAAAATAATTTGGACTGTATAAAAATCATTGCATGAATGTATAAAACCAATCTGACAATTGTACTTTGAAAACCACAATGTAATATAAATTTGAAACAAAATAATTTGCGATCACAATACACAATATTGTTTATGATTTTCATATTTCTTCCAGACAAGAAAAAAATCTAAATCGTGAAGTACACGTTCCCCAACCGAATAAGCATGCAAATGATGATACTCCGCCCGTTGATGGGTTTGTGAAGAAAACATCGGTACATGCTGAACATAATCGCGCGCTTGACGCATTAAACATGCAAGAGACTTGCAAATGCAAGACAAATAACCAAGACATTCATGACAAATTAACGTGAGTATAATGTATTCTAATAATGTAGAATTTCATAATTGCCTATACAGCACAGAACCTTGCAGACATATTGCTGCAACGTTGCAAGATCTGTGCTGTATGGGTGTAGATCAGGCCTGTTGACACGGATGCCCGCGGAGCTGGCTGTGAGGGGAACATGTGTCTTGTTTTTGTCGTAATCGCAGTATAATTTGTATTTAAAATTAATTTACTAAACACGGCACGGCATTTCCTGTTGGGCGTCCATTTTAACAGACCTGTTGCAAACTTCTGATAAACAGCAATTTAAAATTACAATCTTAAATTCTATGTATAGAATTGAAAAAAAATAGAATGCATGCCGTACTAATGTTCAATGGGGTGAAAAGAAATTGATGTGTAAATACATAATGTAATTGTGTATATAAGCATTGAAAATCTAAGACAAAAGACCGTTCGAGGTAAAAAACTGAAGAAAATGAAAAATTCTTTACTTTTTAATTTTATTACGGCAACTATACATATTTGCATAACTTTAGATCAATACATTCGCAGGGATCTTCAAGACAAAGTTAATTCTTTAATCGAGAGCCAGAATGCCTTAAAAGAGATCATGGAAAAGATTGTGGAAAATGATAACGTTCATGTCGATGGCGTTAATTTAAGAAATACGTTTTACGAGGGGTTAGAGGGCTTCCCAATGAGTACCGTTGAGGAATTTAAGGAGCTAGAAAGCGATGCCAAGAAGAATGATCGAAGGAAGCTGGTGAGTGTTTTTCCGCATCCATTACACTGTGTAACACAGGTTCCCTAAAGAAATTCAAAGAGATTCTGAAAATAAATATTAAAAAAACATACCTGTATCTCAGCATTTTACCAGATCAAATCGTTAACGTTTTTTATGCAGCCATTAATCGTATTAGTCTCATACTGGCTTTTTAAAAAATTGTTATAAATTATACATTAATTTTTTTATTTAAGTTATTGAATCATCTCATTCTGTGCATAAAAGTATTAAGGTACAATTGCCAAAACTGAATAGTTTACAAAATATTTTATACTTTATGTCGAAATATACCAGAATAGAAATGTACATATCTAAACCATTGATTTTTTGACAATTCTACCTTAATAATTTTATATGCAGAATAATCAGGGAAATCATATTATGTAAAAAAAGTCGATTCCATTAAAAAAATATCGATGTGACCTTCACCTGACTTTTGTGACGACACCCAAGATCAAACTGATAAGATCATTAAATAGATCTTTTTAAACTCTACAACTTTTGTATGAAACATTTCTTTCGAAAAGGCTAAGTAGAATATTAATTACCTGCATAGTACTGCAGTGTAATGATACTTTATTTTATTTCAGTACAATTACTTGCGAGGGTTAGGAGGATGCAAATTACGAGAATTTCTCTATAATGCTATAAAAACGATTATGACTGACAGTTTGGTCTCGAAATTCACGTGGCCCGTTAGTAATGTTTCGGAGAAATTTGGGGACACAAAAACTATGAATATTATATATTGTAAGTATATACTTTTCTTTATGTACAATTCCCTTAAGAAAATATACACTCAATTAAACATTGAAACTATTGAAAGTGATACATATAAAATAATTTATTTTCTTCTTTCAGTGGCAGCACAGAAATGCACTTTGTTTAATGGTCCGCAGGATAAGGCTTCCTGCAAAGTTGAAGTCCAGGAAGTCTTACGGCCATAAAACAAAGATATCGCACAAATTTAAAAAAAAATCGACTGCCTCTTCATCAAGAGCAGCAGCTAAACGACAAAGTGGATGAATCTGATTTATCGAACAATCAGAGCGAATATAAAACTGAATGAATATGAGCGAATATGAATAAGCTGTGAAATAATATAGCTTTGTTTTCTATTTTCACTTAAATAGTTTTACATATGGATTATATATAAATATTTATATATATATATATATATAACAAAAAAAGTTTTATATATAATATTTTATATATAATATATATAACGAAAAAAGTAATGTCACAAGTTTTTTATGAAATAAAATCTTTGAAATTTGAATTATTTTTATAATGATATTAGTAGTATGTATGCAGTATTATCTGCATTTTCTCTGCAATTTTGTCTTCAGTTTTTCTCCAATTTGTTTACAAATAGAGTTTACAGATTTCTCTGCTAATACTTTACATTTTCTCCGCAAATCACTTTTTCAGAGAAATAGGAGCGAAATAGCAGAGAAAGAGCATCGGCAAGCCCCCTGCAAAAAATGCCCGTTTTCGGTACCTTGATTTTTGAAACTTTTTTTTATGCCAAATGGTTACTTATGATGACCCAATAATCCCTGCAAAATTTTAAGAGGAGCATACGCCCCGTTTAAGAAATATAGGGGGTCAAAGTTGATCATTTCCAATCAAAAAATATAGCAGCTTCACATTTATACTCCAATAATAATGTCCAAAAAATTCAGCCGAAATGGTTCTTTTAAGATTTTTGGCTGCTGATTACAAATCTGAAGTCAGATTTTAAAAATTCAAAATGGCGGATTCAATATGGCGGACGAATTTTTCCTAAATTCATCGGATTCACTTGAAACTCGTTACTCGGGGGTTTTTGGGGTCGCTGATTACGAAATTGAAGTCAGTTTAGAGAAATTCAAAATGGCGAATCCAATATGGCGGACTGATTTTTTCAAAATTCATCGGATTTACTTGAAACTCGTTACTCGGGGGTTTTTGGGGTCGCTGATCACGAATCTAACGGTGAACTAACTTTTAACCAACACTAAATCTTCTTTGTCACTACATTAAATCTACATAGAACCTATTTTGTCCTACAATGGACCTATTTTTCCTTACATTGGACCTATATTCTACCTAGGAGCGGTGAGCATCGAGCGGACTGAGTCTCGTTTTAAACAGTTCGGCCTAGAGTTACGAAACCCTGAAAACAAAAGACGATCAGCAGATCATCATTTCATTAACATTCCATTGTGTTGAGGTGGCCGCCCTGGACGGTCTGCACGATAGCAGCGCTCGGAACGACAGCGCTCGAGACGGCAACGCATACGCCATCTAATTTCATTAGATCCGGTTCCGTTCTATTCGCCCTCAGAAAGAGAGAGAGAGACGTTCCACGTGCACGCGTGCCTTGTTACGATCCGCTATTACATTTTTTATATCAGTCCATTGCATCAGTCTTGTGCATGACGTATCGTATCAGCCTATTACTGTATCTGTTGAATAAGAATACATCAAATACATTCGTTCGTAACCAAGGTGGTGACCACCAGCTCGTTGGGGTCGTCCCAGTGCACGTAGTCGATCTTATTGTCGGTTAGCGTCATCGCGCGAGGCGCGAATAACCCCTTTCCTGATTTTTTCTTCTTGGATTCGGTCGACATCAACGGTGCGATTACCTGTGTATACTTGTATCCCACGTTGCCCTTTCGTCGCTCGTGAGGATCGTGCTTGTATTTATGAGCACTCGTTGCCAACAGTATGCTCTTGTACTTTTGCATATTGTCTTCCGTGTAGATATCGTAATCGGGTACTCTCTTGAAAATCAACTCGTAAATACCGGGTGTACCGGCGTATCGTACACCGTCGATATAAATGTTATCCGCTTTATCCACGTCAAAACGTTTATTACCAAGCATCAATTCATTCTTGCCGAGATAAACGCCGTACGCTATGTCCATCGTTGGATAGGCGCTCAAAACCTCTGCGATGTAAATTCGGCTCAGGGGACCCAAGTGATCTTGCAACGATTCTATAAACCATTCTCGACCCTTCGACGTTTGCAACCGCTTTTTAACGGTCGTCCC